>NC_134357.1:270840216-271140216 GCF_048569485.1 Anomaloglossus baeobatrachus | reverse complement strand
TCATATGCAAATGAGGATGCCTCGATGCACTTCAGCATGGCAAAGACATTGGTGCACCTCCTCATTTGCATATTGGGTCCCCTCCCCCGCTTTGGACTGAAAGTGTTGGCTTCCCAGAAGCTGTGTGTGTGCAGCCCCGCGAATTTTGCTCCATCTCCTTTCTCCTGACACCAATTGCTACACTAATATACCTGGAATTCCAGCGAGCAGTGTCAGAAGGTGACGAGGAGAATGTGGTCAGCAACTGCGAGTGTGCATGTGCGCAGCTGCACATGTAGTGCCCTTGAGGCTTCAGTCGCCACAGAGGTATTGCACCTCAGCCAGAGGTGTGGTATTGTCGCGGGCGGGGAGGAGGGTGCCTGCACACTACGCTCACCCCTTCTGCTCGGGTCCGGCGGTTGCTGCTCAGTGGTGGCTCGAGCTGTGGGCCGGATCCCGGGGGTCTCTCGAGCGGCACTCCTCGCCCGTGAGTGAAAGGGGTTTGTTGGGTGTGGGGATTGTTTATAGTCCGTGACGCCACCCACGGTTGTGGTGATTTCACCACCGCTGCTCAATACGGGGATCCCGGGGATGGTGATGCGGAGCAGCCAGGTGTTGTGTTGCCCCTCCGTGGGTAGGGGTTGGTGATCCCGGGGCCCAGTGATGAGATGGAAGATGCAGGGCCTGGTGGGCGCAGGGACGCGGGGGCAGCGCTGTGCCTTGCGGCACGGAGGTACTCACTCAGCCAGTAACCACGACACCGTTCTTGGTAAACAAACGGCTGGTTGGACGGGTCCCTCGGACGGTTCACGGCGCTGCGGTTCCCTGCAGTTGGCGGTGATGGTCACCCTTCCCTGCACCTATGTTACGTCTATTGGTAGCGATGGATTCCCACCGGTTACCCGCTCCCCGACTACAATCTGGGCCGGAGGAGCTCCACATTTTGCCCGCAGGCGCTGGCCCTGGGGAAACTGGTGCCCTGGCGGTGGCGGTGTCTCCCCTGTAATGGTTGAGCTGTTGCCTTCAATCGGGACTTGGTTGTTGGGGGATCTACGTCCCCATCACTGACGGATTCGGCAAATTTGGCGACTCCTAGCCTTGCCGGGGTCCGAGAGGCCCCTGCCCTGGTGCTGACTGTCCTTTGCACGCTGCTCCAGACCGCCGGGTCACCACCCGTCCGCGGTCCTTCCAGGAACCTCCAAACAGTCCCACTCCAGACAATCTCCGCCGTCTGCTGACCTTGCTGTCTCTGTCCAGGCACACAGCCTCAGACCACTTCAGGCTGTACTAAACTGCCACTTTGCACTTTCTCTACTTTCACTTCTCTGTCACTTCAGCTTTCTTTCTTCAGCTCCACTACACTTCACTTCCTTCCACTTCCTCCTCCCTGGCTGAACTCCTCTCTAGCCCTCAGCTAGACTTCCATTCTCTTCAAACTCCACACTCTATCTGCCTGCTTCTTCCTGCCTCCAGGGCTGTGAACTCCTTGGTGGGTGGACACCAACCGCCTGGCTCCACCCCCTGGTGTGGACGTCAGCCCCTGGAGGAAGGCAACAAGGATTTTTGGTTCAGCTTAGATGTGCCTACCTGGGATGTAGGGTGTGGTGGTGTGTGACCTGTGTCCCCTGGCTTGCCCAGGGCGACACATTCCCCCTTAGCAAAATGCAGACCGTCCGCGGGCTGCCGTCCTACACCGGTTTTATTTTTCTGCAAAAAGGGATAACAAGGTAAATAACACATAAATACATTTTCAATAACTCTTCCCAAAACGGGAGGCACATTTACTTTAACGTTGCATAACGGTTTACGGTTTCCGCTCTCTCCCACCCAAGCAACCTGGCCCTGATGCTGCCCCTAAAGCCCAGGCAGCACCCCTTGACCCACAGTCCAGCACACGGTACCCGAGCGGGATCTGTCCTTCCCTCCAGAGGGTAGCCACCGGTTCCTTTGGTGGCTGGGCCCCAGCCTGCTCTGCTGAGGGCCCTCCCTCCAACCTGCCTCTCCGGAGGCGGCATTGCGGAAAACGGTAACGGCAAACAACATATTTACAAGCCACTTAACGGTTGTGGGTGCCCTGCAAGTTCACGGGCTTGTCCATGGATAGTTCCCATGCAAAACTTTTTAAACGGTCCCCACGGGGACAACGGTGCCGGCTCCAGCCGGTTCAATCACAAGCAAATCAGGTTACTGTTCGGTAATCATTTCTTCACTGGCAGAACTTTCAAACTTTTCAAACAACAAAGTGGTGGTCCCAACGGGGACTGCTGCAGCGGGCATCCGCTGCCCTTGAGGCGGCTACCACCGCAGGGGGTCGGCCCACTCCGGGACTGAGCGGTACATGGGGTTTTCTTCCCACTGGCAGTTCAACCCCGAACCGCTAACAGCCGTTAGGAATGGCGTCGGAGGCGGCATGCTTGGGACCTCTTCCTCCATCAACGACATTCTCTCCGGACCCCCAGCCGCGGTGCTGATGTCCGTCTCCCACTCAATCAGGGCCGGTTCTGGGGTTTGGGTGGACTGATCGCGACGCGGCACGGCTGCAGCGGCCCCTTGCTCACGGGCCCCCACTACGGCAACCATCCTTCGCATCTCTGCCTTCCAATCCATCAACTGCTGCAGGCTCTGCGCCCTCACCTTCACGCAGAATCGGCCCAACTCCCGCTCCAGCCATGCAGCGGTCCCGGCGGGGAGTTCACCCGGGCCGCAGTCCTCAAAAGCTACTCCGCCTCGTTTCCCCCAGAGCTTGGGTACTCCGGTGGCGGGTATTCCCGCACTCCAATTCGAGGACGCTGCCATTTCTCCATCTGCGTCCCCCTTAGCTCTTTCCGGCCCCTCCTCACTCGGGGCGGGGTTTTGGCCTTCGCGCCTCTACTACTCGAGAAGACGCTCGAGCGGGAACTTTTCGCGCCAAAGATGGCGGCTTCTGAAATTTTTCTGCCGGATACCTCCGGCGGTAACAAGGCGCACCTCTACCAAACGGCAGAGCGGTAAGATCCTGTTCGTGACGCCAAGTTGTCGCGGGCGGGGAGGAGGGTGCCTGCACACTACGCTCACCCCTTCTGCTCGGGTCCGGCGGTTGCTGCTCAGTGGTGGCTCGAGCTGTGGGCCGGATCCCGGGGGTCTCTCGAGCGGCACTCCTCGCCCGTCAGTGAAAGGGGTTTGTTGGGTGTGGGGATTGTTTATAGTCCGTGACGCCACCCACGGTTGTGGTGATTTCACCACCGCTGCTCAATACGGGGATCCCGGGGATGGTGATGCGGAGCAGCCAGGTGTTGTGTTGCCCCTCCGTGGGTAGGGGTTGGTGATCCCGGGGCCCAGTGATGGGATGGAAGATGCAGGGCCTGGTGGGCGCAGGGACGCGGGGGCAGCGCTGTGCCTTGCGGCACGGAGGTACTCACTCAGCCAGTAACCACGACACAGTTCTCGGTAAACAAACGGCTGGTTGGACGGGTCCCTCGGACGGTTCACGGCGCTGCGGTTCCCTGCAGTTGGCGGTGATGGTCACCCTTCCCTGCACCTATGTTACATCTATTGGTAGCGATGGATTCCCACCGGTTACCCGCTCCCCGACTACAATCTGGACCGGAGGAGCTCCACACTTTGCCCGCAGGCGCTGGCCCTGGGGAAACTGGTGCCCTGGCTGTGGCGGTGTCTCCCCTGTAATGGTTGAGCTGTTGCCTTCAATCGGGACTTGGTTGTTGGGGGATCTACGTCCCCTTCACTGACGGATTCGGCAAATTTGGCGACTCCTAGCCTTGCCGGGGTCCGAGAGGCCCCTGCCCTGGTGCTGACTGTCCTTTGCACGCTGCTCCAGACCGCCGGGTCACCACCCGTCCGCGGTCCTTCCAGGAACCTCCAAACAGTCCCACTCCAGACAATCTCCGCCGTCTGCTAACCTTGCTGTCTCTGTCCAGGCACACAGCCTCAGACCACTTCAGGCTGTACTAAACTGCCACTTTGCACTTTCTCTACTTTCACTTCTCTGTCACTTCAGCTTTCTTTCTTCAGCTCCACTACACTTCACTTCCTTCCACTTCCTCCTCCCTGGCTGAACTCCTCTCTAGCCCTCAGCTAGACTTCCATTCTCTTCAAACTCCACACTCTATCTGCCTGCTTCTTCCTGCCTCCAGGGCTGTGAACTCCTTGGTGGGTGGACACCAACCGCCTGGCTCCACCCCCTGGTGTGGACATCAGCCCCTGGAGGAAGGCAACAAGGATTTTTGGTTCAGCTTAGATGTGCCTACCTGGGATGTAGGGTGTGGTGGTGTGTGACCTGTGTCCCCTGGCTTGCCCAGGGCGACACATTATCCCATCCCATCCCTTGGTACGGAGGAGGTCATCCCCCGGTATGCACACAAAATACACACAACACCTCAGTTAGCAGCTCTCCACTGGCTCAGGGTTAGGACTTGGTTCCATTAATGCTATGTACAGCCACCACACTGCTGGGGAAGGTTCCTCCCTCCCCCTAATCCGGCAGGGCCCGGGGGTGGAGTGGAGTGAGCTGGGGAGTTGGGAGTGAGAGGAAGTTAGTAAGAGCAGTGGAGGAGTAAAGACCTGTGGCCTGGAGCTGGTGCAGCTTGGCCCAGGCACAAGACAGAAGGGGTCCTAGAAACCACGGGAAGTGCGCCATACTCCTGTGGCCTCGTTCCACATACAACCTTTGGGTGCAAGGACTTGGCCACAGATTAGGGACTGGTCCCTAGGCTAGAGGAGAAGTACCTATGTACTCCGCTAGTAAAACCAGAGGCTGAGGACCATTTAGTACCAAAGCCAACTCCGCATATGAATCCGCTGGAAGGTGACCACATAGGGCTAAGGGATAGAGCTTCAAGCCACCTCGACAGGGCCCGCGGACTCCAACTCAGGGCACTGTATGCGTAGGCGCGGGACAAGCAGGAGAGAAGTCAGCGCAGGAAGATGACCAGGGAAGGAACACTAGAAGGGTGCACTGGTCTTGACCTCCAAACTATCTGGAGCCCATCACAGTAAAGCCCCAGCAATCCGAAGACGGTCGCTGACATGTCGTGTTACCTTGCAACCTGCTGCAGTGAGTAAAAACCTTGAGACTGCATCCCTGTGTCGCTCCGTTATTCGCCTGTGCCTCCGGCCCTGCACTCTCGTCATCACCTACTACTACCCTCATCTGCCCTGGGGCCCAGCTCTTCCTCTGGAGAGCTGCATCATCTCAGCTGTGTCACCATCTGCCCCAGAGGCCCCATCCAGCAGTGGTGGCACCTAACTTGCCGCATACCACAGATGGCATTACAAACTACCATCGTCCATCATCATCTTTACTTTAACTGACATCGCCGGGGTCATGGAGCCGCGCCTTGTCGCCACCGTCCCAGAAACAGATCCGCGGCCTGGTAACGAGTAACCCCTAGGCCCCGGTGCGGGCGTCTTACACACACACCATTCTCGCTCTGAGGCAGCATAGCTAAAGGGGGCTTTACACGCTGCGACATCGCTAGCAATTGCTAGCGATGTTGTGAGCGATAGCACTCGCCCCCGTCGTACATGCAACATGTGGTGATCGCTACCGTAGCGAACAATATCGCTAGGGCAGCGTCACACGCACATACCTGTTCAGCGACGTCGCTGTGACCGCCAAACAATCCCTCCTTGAAGGGGCAGGTGCGTTCGGCGTCACAGCGGCGAGGGGAGATGAGCGGCCGGAATATGACGCCCACCTTTTTCCTTCCTTCTTTTCCGGTGGACGCAGGTAGGATGATGTTCGTCGTTCCTGCCGTGTCACACGTGATGCACCACCAACGATATTATGAAAAGGAGCGATGTGTCAACGATCAACGATTTTTGCTGTTTTTGCGATCGTTGATCGTCGCTCCTAGCTGTCACACACTGCAATGTCACTAACGACGCAGGATGTACGTCACAAACACCGTGACCCCGACGATATATCGTTAGCGATGTTGCAGCGTGTAAAGCCCCCTTAAAGGGGACTTTACACGCTACGATATTCCTAGCAATTGCTAGCGATAGAGCGTGAAAGCACCTGCCCCCGTCGTGCATGTGATATCGTGTGATCGCTGCTGCAGCGAACATTATCGCTACGGCAGCGTCACACGCACTTACCTGGTCGGCGACGTCGCTGTGACTGACGAACAATTCCTCCCTCAAGGGGGAGGTGCGTTCGGCGTCACAGCGACGTCACTAAGCGGCCGGCCAATCAAAGCAGAGGGGCGGAGATGAGCGGGACGTAACATCCCGCCCACCTCCTTTCTTCTGCATTGCTGGCAGGACGCAGGTAAGGAGATGTTCGTCGCTCCTGCAGTGTCCACACAGCAATGTGTGCTGCCGCAGGAGCGACAAACAACATCAATAACAAACCATTAATAATTTTTGGTTTTAGGACGACCTCTCCATGGTGAACGATTTTCACCACTTTTGAGGTCGGTAAAGGTCGCTTGTAAGTGTCACACGCTGCGATATTGTTAATCACGCCGAATGTGTGTCACAAACAACGTGACCCTGACGATAAATCATTAACGATATCGTAGCGTGTAAAGCCCCCTTAAGAGTCTGAAATGAGGAAACAGAACAAAACAATCCAAGTTTTGCACAGTTTGATAAATATAACTTGCCATGTATGATTTTATCATGTAGAATTACACCCTTAACAATGGCAAGGATATGCTGGGAGTTGTTACACAAATAAGAATGATCCTACCTATTACCCATAAACCTTTATATCTAATGACATCTACTCTTCAATGAATCATACCATTCCTTTTCTTCTCCACGTTTTCCATACATAAAAAGCCTATAGAAGCAAGAAACAATAGACTGTAAAGTCCATATCCGCCCTCTTTTTAAAATATGTGAAAACTTTATTATAATCAAGATACATGGAAGTTGAGTAAGCAAAGATAAGTAGGGGCGCACACACCTAAGAATGAGGAGCTTGGATAGCGCCCACCCCAATGTGTGTTTTGGCAGATGCCTTCATCGGGAGCTGGTGTCATCAAAGGGACAGAGGTATTAAATAGTGGCACTTTCCTTGACTATAGTCGTCTTGTTTGGGGTTGTTCACCTTGTGGCAGGTATGTGGTGTGCACAAACATTGTATGTTCCAATACCTTTACTGATTCTCAAGGTCATAAGGTTTTTCAAATTACTCACCAAATCTCTTATGCTGCCAAAGCTGTAATGTATTATTCTGCCCGTGCACTAAAATCTATGTAGGTCTGACAACAAGGCAACTAAAGGCACAGATACGCGAACATATGAATAGCATCACTTTTACACAAAATGAGAATGACTTCTTTGAAAACCATTTCATCATTGGGATGCCTCTTTATTCAAACTTTGGGCGTTGATAAAATCATCTCAATCATTAGGGGAGATAATATGTCGAAAAACTTGCCCAGGACTAAACCAAAATCCCTAAAAAATTCAACTTTATATATTAAAAACACAAGCGAACACAAGCATAGATACAAACAATACACATAGAAAAGTACTCCAGAAGAACAGTCAGGGGAAGGGCTCTGACCCGGAAGAGAGGTTAGCACAGCCAAGTAACGAGAGAGAGAACGTTTTAAGGCATTTTTATTACTTTTTGCAAAGTTAAAAGTTTACATACACTAAGCGTACTATGCCTTTAAACAATATGGGACAGCCCATATGATGATGTCATGTCTTTGGAAGCTTCTGATAGGTTTATTGGCAACATCTGATGGATGATTGTGGATGTATTTTAATGCACACCTGAAACACACTGCTTCTTTGTATAGCATCATGAGAAAGTCAAAAGAAAAAAAGCCAAGATCTCAGGAAGAGAATTGTAGGTTTACACAACTCTGGTTCATCCTTGGGTGCAATTTCCATATACCTGAAGGTGTCTCGTTCATCTATACAAACAATTATACGCAAATACAAACAAGATGGGAATGTCCAGACATCATACTGCTCAGGAACGAGACAGATTCCGTGTACCAGAGATGAACATGCTTTGGTCAGACATGTGCATATCAATCCAAGAATGAAAACAAAAGACCTTGTGAAGATGCTGGCAGAAGCTGGTAAGATTGTGTCATTATTCATAGTGAAACGAGTACTATATCAACATGGGCTGAAAGGCCACTCTGCCAGGAAGAAGCCATTACGCCAAAAGAAACATAAAAAAACAGATTAATGTTTGCAAATGCACATAAGAACAGAGACCTTAATTTTTGTAGACATGTCTTGTGGTGTAACAAAACTAAAATTGAACTGTTTGGCCATAATGACCATCGTTATGTTTGGCAAAAAAGGAGAGAAATTTGAAGCCAAAGAACTGTGAAACAAGGCGGTGGCAGCATCATGCTGTGGGGTTGTTTTCTGCAGGAGGGACTGGTGCACTTCACAAAATAGATGGCATCATGAGGAAAGAAGAAGATATGGCAATACTGAAGCAACATCTCAAGAAATCAGCCAGGAACTTAAAGCTTGCGCGGAAATGGGTCTTCCAAATGGACAATGACCCAAAGCATACTGCCAAACTGATTACAAAGTGGCTTAGGGATAACAAAGTCAATGTTTTGGAGTGGCCAGCACAAAACCCTGATCTCAATCCTATTGAAAATTTATGGGCAAAGCTGAAAAGGCAGGTGCGAGCAAGACAACCTACAAACATGGTTCAGTTACACCAGTTCTCTCAGGAGGAATGGGCCCAAATTCTTACCAACTATTGTGAGAAGCATGTGGAAGGAGATGCAAAACGTTTCACCCAAGTCATAAGGATACTTAACACTCTGCGATATCGTTACCGATATCGCTAGTGTGGGTACCCGCCCCGTCAGTTGTGCGTCACGGGCAAATTGCTGCCCGTGGCGCACAACATCGCTAACACCCGTCACACGGACTTACCTTCCCTGCGACGTCGCTCTGGCCGGCGATCCGCCTCCTTTCTAAGGGGGCGGTTCGTGTGGCGTCACAGTGACGTCACACGGCAGCTGTCCAATAGCAGAGGAGGGGCGGAGATGAGCGGCCGGAACACATTGCCGGTGGACAGAGGCAAGGACATGTTCGTCGCTCCTGCGGTGTTACACATAGCGATGTGTGCTGCCGCAGGAACGACGAACAACATCGTACCTGCAGCAGCACCGATATTTGGAAAAGAAGCGACGTGTCAACGAGCAATGATTTTTCACGTTTTTGCGCTCGTTGATCGTCGCTCCTTGGTGTCACACGCTGCGATGTCGCTAGCGGCGCCGGATGTGCGTCACTAACGACGTGACCCCGACAATATATCGTTAGTGATGTCGCAGCATGTAAAGCAGCCTATACAGTGTAAGGGACCACTTCAATAACTTTAAATGAGAAACTCTCCAAACTTCACCCATGTACAGAGTTGACGTGTTGAGCTAGTG
Organism: Anomaloglossus baeobatrachus; assembly: GCF_048569485.1. NCBI lineage: Eukaryota > Metazoa > Chordata > Amphibia > Anura > Aromobatidae > Anomaloglossus > Anomaloglossus baeobatrachus. Next base: position 271,130,863 of record NC_134357.1, on the reverse strand, counting down.
GAGTATCTCCTTTTTTTCTTTGATTGTAGCCACTGGGTAACAACTCATCTCGCCTCATGGCACAATCGGCCCTGATAGAAGGGAGAGGTTGACGCAGCAGAGATTGTTGAACATTTGCCTGCAGAAGAAATATTCTGTGGATACATTTAGCGTAATGTGCAGAATCTTTTAACAAATCCTGCTCTTATTGTATTGAATGCTCTAAGTGGATATATCCTGAAATGTCTTCCAGCCCATTTACTATGTCATCGTTATAAAGGTTTGTAGTATTATTTTGTGTCATTGCTTACCTTTTATTAACTCTTTTTAAGGAAAAATTAAAAAAAAAATTACACACTTGTGCGGACAATTTCTCTTTAAATGGAATCTGTCACCAGGTCTTTGCTCCCCCATCTGAGAGCATCATAATGTAGAGACAGAGACCCTGACTCCAGCGATGTGTCTCTTACTGAGCTGTTTGTTGTCATTTTGATAAATTTAATGTTTTCTCTGCTGCAGATCTCACAGTTAGGCCCGTTTCACACGTCAGTGAAAAACAGTGACGTTTTTCACTGGCGTGTAAAACACGCACATGTCCCTGCGTGTGCCGTGATTCACGGCACACGTGGGTTGTCTAAGTGCAATCCGGGCTCCGTTCTCCGTGGTCCGTGATTGCACTTAGAAAACTACTCAACTGTGCCCGCTCCCGCTGTCCATGGTGCTGATCGCTCCCGCGGTGCAGCATCCGGCCGGCGGTGACCCCCGCAGCAGCTGCTTCCGGGTCGGCTGTGTCGCGCATAATGAATATGCGCGACAATAATGAGCCGGCTCAGAAGCAGCAGGGAGAATGGGCTGCAGAGGACATCGCTGGACGCCGGGTGAGTTAAAATGATTTTTATTTTAAAAGCACGTTTTTTTCTGGCACGTGTTTCACGGATCACACCACTGCGTGGTCCGTGGGACATCAGTGATGCCAGAAAAAAATGGACATGTCTCCGTGCGGCAAACACGCACACCCGGGTACGCCGCACGGAGACACGTGCAGTGAAAAATCACTGATGTGTGAGCAGACCCATTGATTATAATGGGTCTGCGTATGTCAGTGATTCTGGTACGTTTAAAAAAAAGCACAAACGTCCCAGAATCACTGACGTGTGAAAGGGGCCTTATATAGAACTCATGAAGCTGCTGAACTATCTGGCAGCTCGCCAAGTAGTCCTATAATGATAATCTGCTGCTGATTAAACTGTGATTTTATTAAAACTACACTAAGCAGCCCAGTAAGTGACATATCGCTGGAATCAGGATCACTGCCCCTGCGTTATGCTGCTCTCAGATTAGGTGCCAAACAACTGGTGACAGTTTCACTTTAAGAGTACATATTTTTCAGTGCTGTACCGAGGTATCACTGTAAGACAACAGCATGTCAGATGTATGCTTGTAGCACCATAAAAACATTATACATAGATGCTCAAGGGTTAAAGGAGCACCAGTGTGTTAATGACAACAATTGTTCATGTTTTGGAAGTAGAGAAGGAGCTTCCATTCAATGAAAGCATGTGGTAGAAAAATGGATTGTCGGTCTGGCGAGCGCTGATAGTGCACAGGTTCCGTTGAAGGTTAATTATTTTATTGTTAAAATATTTTTTAGAATGCTCCTGTTAGTTAGATACAATACAACGCGTTTCAGCAATACATCAGTGCTTTCCTCAGGTAGAGACAGACGGGCAAAGAGACAGATGGGCAAGGAGACAGACCTGGAAAGAGACAGACCTAGAAAGAGACAGACCTGGAAAAAGACAGCCCTGGAAAAAGACAGCCGGGCAAAGAGACAGCCCTGGAAAGAGACAGATGGGCAAAAAGACAGACGAGGAAAGAGACAGACGGGCAAAGAGACAGACGGGCAAAGAGACAGACGGGCAAAGAGACAGACGGGCAAAGAGACAGACGGGCAAAGAGACAGACGGGCAAAGAGACAGACGGGCAAAGAGACAGACAGGCAAAGAGACAGACGGGTAAAGAGACAGATGGGCAAGGAGACAGACCTGAAAAGAAACAGACCTGGAAAGAGACAGCCCTGGAAAAAGACAGCCGGGCAAAGAGACAGCCCTGGAAAGAGACAGACGGGCAAAAAGACAGACGGGGAAAAAGACAGACGGGGAAGGAGACAGACGGGGAAAGAGACAGACGGGGAAAAAGACAGACCTGGAAAGAGACAGACAGACACACACATAGAGACAGACACAGATAGAGACAGACAGACCCAGAGATGGAGACAGATAGACTGATACAAATACAGACAGAGAGATAGAAACAGACAGACAGACACAGACATAGAGACAGACAGACAGACAGCGACACACAGACAGAGACTGGGAGAGAGACAGAGAAACAGATACTATCCCGGTTATATATATATATATATATATATATATGTGTGTATATGCAGACTATGTGTATGGATATAGACGATACATGGGCTTGTGTACATATAATACATGTGTGTAATATATATATATATATATATATATATATACATATGTGTATATGTGTATATATATATATCTATATATATATATATATATATATATATATAAATAGATAGATATATGTGTATATATCTCTATATACACACACATATATCTATATCTATATATCAAAACAGGTGTGTGTGTATATACCCAATACACACCTTAGTTGCACTTGCACCTGCAAAGCATCACCTAGTGCAGGTTCTCTCCCCAAAAAGAAACAAAATAGGGACAGGTAGAATAATCATAAACAATATAATAAATATAATAGTAGGCGTCCTTAGTATGAGCTGTCTTTATGGTAACGCTTTGCTTTCCATGCAGCCTACATGCTCACAGTCCCTGCAAATTCCATGGTAAAACACATGCTGGTTATAAAGGAAGAAAAGCCACAACAAAATGGCCGCTGCTACATGCTAGAGATGTATAAGCCGCCATCTTTGATTCGGGCATTTTCTGATTTCTCAGATCAGCGGTCAGCAGGTAGTGCAGAACCTGAGCCCCGCACAGCGTAAGTCACAGGTGCTGACCGGAAATAGTGATGAAGGGGAACGATTACTTCCGGGGCGAAGGAATAGATGTCAGGTCAGTATCAGCTGTGCATACTGTCACTGTCCTGGGGCAGTGTGATGTATATACAGCAGCACGCATACATATGAGTAACACTGAATAGAGTACATACCTGACACGTCAATAAGTGCACTAGTCAAGATATAGAGTCATCTGTAGCCGGCATGTTCTGGTCCTATGCCCATTATACACACAGATGCTGGAGTCACTATGTAGCCACTTCTGCATCCTATGCGCATTATACACACAGATGCTGGAGTCACTATGTAGCCACTTCTGCATCCTATGCCCATTATACACACAGATGCTGGAGTCACTATGTAGCCACTTCTGCATCCTATGCCCATTATACACACAGATGCTGGAGTCACTATGTAGCCACTTCTGCATCCTATGCCCATTATACACACAGATGCTGGAGTCACTATGTAGCCACTTCTGCATCCTATGCGCATTATACACACAGATGCTGGAGTCACTATGTAGCCACTACTGCATCCTATGCCCATTATACACACAGATGCTGGAGTCACTATGTAGCCACTTCTGCATCCTATGCGCATTATACACACAGATGCTGGAGTCACTATGTAGCCACTTCTGCATCCTATGCCCACTATACACACAGATGCTGGAGTCACTATGTAGCCACTTCTGCATCCTATGCCCATTATACACACAGATGCTGGAGTCACTATGTAGCCACTTCTGCATCCTATGCCCATTATACACACAGATGCTGGAGTCACTATGTAGCCACTTTTGCATCCTATGCCCATTATACACACAGATGCTGGAGTCACTATATAGCCACTTCTGCATCCTATGCCCTTTATACACACAGATGCTGGAGTCACTATGTAGCCACTTCTGCATCCTATGCGCATTATGCACACAGATGCTGGAGTCACTATGTAGCCACTTCTGCATCCTATGCCCATTATACACACAGATGCTGGAGTCACTATGTAGCCACTTCTGCATCCTATGCCCATTATACACAGATGCTGGAGTCACTATGTAGCCACTTCTGCATCCTATGCCCATTATACACAGATGCTGGAGTCACTATATAGCCACTTCTGCATCCTATGCCCTTTATACACACAGATGCTGGAGTCACTATGTAGCCACTTCTGCATCCTATGCCCATTATACACACAGATGCTGGAGTCACTATGTAGCCACTTCTGTATCCTATGCCCATTATACACAGATGCTGGAGTCACTATATAGCCACTTCTGCATCCTATGCCCTTTATACACACATATGCTGGAGTCACTATGTAGCCACTTCTGCATCCTATGCCCATTATACACACAGATGCTGGAGTCACTATGTAGCCACTTCTGCATCCTATGCCCATTATACACACATGCTGGAGTCACTATGTAGCCACTTCTGCATCCTATGCCCATTATACACACAGATGCTGGAGTCACTATGTAGCCACTTCTGAATCCTATGCCCATTATACACACAGATGCTGGAGTCACTACATAGCCACTTCTGCATCCTATGCCCATTATACACACAGATGCTGGAGTCACTATGTAGCCACTTCTGCATCCTATGCCCATTATACACACAGATGCTGGAGTTACTATGTAGCCACTTCTGCATCCTATGCCCATTATACACACAGATGCTGGAGTCACTATATAGCCACTTCTGCATCCTATGCCCATTATACACACAGATGCTGAAGTTACTATGTAGCCACTTCTGCATTTTTCCATATTCTCTTTGCTGTTAATATTATTTTTCTATCTGTTCTGATACTAGTCCTATTATACAGCTGCTATCAATGTTCCAGTGTTATGTGGCGCCATGATGTGCAGAATGCCGTATACCTATATATACCAGAGCTAATATTGATGCATGTGTCCTGAGGGCAGGGTCTATATGATGGCACCACAGAAATTACAGCAACTTTTAAACTGATTTTATATACTAGGTTTTAATGGGGTTTTATGCGGCAGAGAACCTTTGTGGAACAGTGGTGTCCAACTCCCACCGATCCGGAGAACAGGGTAGGTTCTAGAACAGCCCATTCTCAGGAACAGTGGGGTCCAACTCCCACCGATCCCGAGAAAAGGGTAGGTTCTAGAACAGCCCATTCTCAGGAACAGTGGGGTCCAACTCCCACCGATTCTAAGAAGAGGGTTGGTTCTAGAACAGTCCATTCTCAAGAACAGTGGGATCCAACTCCTAGCCAATCTCGCCAACAGGGTTGGTTCTATGACACTCCATTCTCAGGAACAGTGGAGTCCAACTCCCACCGATCCCGAGAACAGGGTTGGTTCTAAAACAGTACATTCTCAGGAACAGTGGGGTCCAACTCCCACCGATTCCGACAATAGGATTGATTCTAGAACAGTCCATTCTCAGGAACAGTGGGGTCCAACTCCCACCGATTCCGAGAAGAGGATTGGTTCTAGAACACTGCATACTCAGGAACTATGGTGGTCTAACTCCCACCGATCCCGAAAACAGTGTTGGCTCTAGAACAGCCCATTCTCAGGAACAGTGGGGTCCAACTCCCACCGATTCTAAGAAGAGGGTTGGTTCTAGAACAGTCCATTCTCAAGAACAGTGGGATCCAACTCCTAGCCAATCTCGCCAACAGGGTTGGTTCTATGACACTCCATTCTCAGGAACAGTGGGGTCCAACTCCCACCGATTCCGAGAACAGGGTTGGTTCTAGAACACTCCATTCTCAGGAACAGTGGGGTCCAACTTCCACCGATCCCGAGAATAGGGTTGGTTCTAGAACACTCCATTCTCAGGAACAGTGGTGGTTTCAGCAGAAGGACCCCCACGCATCTGTACATTATTAGCTATACCTTTAAATCTTGGGAATAACTCTTTAAACTAAGCTTTCACTTTGTTTTGTTGCAAGGAGCTTTTTTTTATTTTGTTTGAAGTAGCCATTAGAATAAGGATAATTAAGTGACGGATGCCACTACACAAAAGGAGAGTGAATAATCATAAAAGTATGTAATATTAAAATAATTAATATTATTGATTCATACTTAAAAATATAACAATTAAAATGCTGGGGAGTTCAGAAAAATATGTGGAACAGGGCATTATTATAATGGAAATTAGTGCACATTATGGTTAAGAAGAAATCTGACCGGGTATATAATAAAATTGGGTACCATATATCAACATACCATATAACAGAAGCTACCCCAGAAGTGAGGAGCCCGCAGACTCTGACGTACGTTTTGCTCAAGGCTTTCTCAAAGAGAACTAATAGTTGCCTATGTGTTAGGGGCTGAGTCCCCAAGCTGTAGCTCCCAGGTGTCTGCCAGCTTGGTTCATTAGTGCCAGGTCTAGCAAACCACTATGAAGAACAGGTCTCCAGATGGTTACTTTTGGGATCAGACCTGCACAGGAGAGCAGACATGGATGCCAATATACTGGGTGTGGGGGTAATAGAATGGTACTGCCAGTTAGAGCGCTGCTTGATGCAATAGTGTGGCAGGAGTGCTTGATACAAGAATGGGGAGATGAATGGGGCAAGATGTAAATGTACGGCTTTAAAGGGAGACTGGCACAAGGTCTCTGAGAGAACATTTCAACTGATATACCAATAATGGGGGCTCTGGTTGTCAGTACTGTGGGGGTTGCTGGATATCACTTCTCAGGGGACAAATTCACTGTGGCCAATATATAAATATGTACGAGGGGCTGCTGATAAGTCTTTGGCTTTACTCAGACAGAAACAAGATAGTATGATGAAACTTTACATTTATTCTACATACTCTCCACTGATGTCACCACACTTCTTACAAAGGTATTCCAAGTTCTGTAAGCCTAGCAAAAAGAAGGATTTCAGTTGTGTCTCAAACCAGGCATCCGTAGCAGCCATGGCATCAGAAATGTTGTGAAATTTGATCCTTGAGGTGTTTCTTTAGGTTTGGAAACAGATGATAATCGGACGGAGCTAGATCTGGTGAATAAGGTGGGTGGTCAACCAGCTGGAAGCCCAGCTCTGCCAGTTTTGCCGTGGTCGCTTGTGCAGTATGAGCGCAGGTGTTGTCTTGCAGGAACAAGATTCCTTTGTACAGCTTGCCGCACCTTTAGCCTTCAGAGCTGCCTTCAATTGGTTCAAAAGTTCAATGTAATACTTTCAAAAGGGTTCCACCATTAATGCAAGGTAGTCCACTAGCAGCAGACCCTCTTTATCCCAGAACACAGTTGCCATCACCTTAGTGGCTGATTTTTGCACCCTGAACTTCTTTGGACGAGGCGAACCACTGTGCCCCCACTCTTTTGACTGCTCCTTGTTTTCAGGGTCATACAAATAAATCCAGGTCTCCTCCATAGTGCTCAGTCAATCTAGGTAATTCTTATCAATCTGGAAACGCTGACAAATGGACCGGGAAGAGTTCACTCACATGCTTCTCTGATCTGTTGTCAAACATTTGGGGACCCACTTTGCAGATCGCTTCCTCATGTCCAAATGTTCATGGATAATGACACAAACACATTCACGAGAAATCCCCATGATGTCTGCTATTGCTTTAGCTGAAATTCCTCGATTCTCCAGTATGAGGTTGTGCACAGCATCGATGATCTCCGAAACAACAACCACTCTCGGTCGTCCAGGACGTTCCTCATCATTGGTGCTGAAGTGGCCCGTTATAAATTTGGCAACCCAGTTCTGAACTGTAGAATATATAGCTACAAAATACTAATTATTGAGAGGCAAGGTATTACTGCTACAAAGAATAAGAGAAACAAACACCCATTGAAGCGCTTAATTGGTTTTTAAAATGTTTGCTGTGCTTTTAAATTAATAATGCTAAATATTAAAAGTTATATTTTAATGTATAAAATATATACATTGATAAATATATACATATATACGTATATATATACATATATACGGGCGGCACAGTGGCTCAGTAGTTAGCTCTGCAGTCTTGCAGCGCTGGGGTCCTGGGTTCGAATCCCACCAAGAACAACATCTGCAAGGAGTTTGTATGTTCTCCCCATGTTTGCGTGGGTTTCCTCCGGGTACTCTGATTTCCTCCCACACTCCAAAAAAAACCCATACAGATAGGGAATTTAGATTGTGAGCCCCAATGGGGACAGTGTTCCTGATGTATGTAAAGCGCTGCGGAATATGTTAGCGCTATATAAAAATAAAGATTTATTTTATTTATAAAATTAGTCTATAGTTTAGGGGGTCTTTAGTTGCCTTAGGCAAATTTTAATTAATTATCTATACCCCTACGTTGACTAAGAACGGCTTTTGTTCATTATACAAAATAAGGTGCCAGAAGGGACATTATATTAAATGGGGGCCAAAGAGGGGGACACTACATTATGGGATCCAAAAAGGAGGAGACTATATATTATTAGGGTCAAAGTGTGGGACATTAAACTATATGAGTACTAAAGAGGGGGACATTACCATTCCTCTCTTTTACCCCATATAGTGTATAGACTATGGGGGTAACAATGGGAGATATTATACTGCATGAGGGCCACAGAAAGACATTGTGTATAATGGCCACTGAGGAGGATATTATACTGTTGAGGGGCCACAGAGGTGGACATTATACTGTATGAGAGCCAGAGAGATGGACTTTATACTGTGTATAGGGGTCAGAGGTGGACATTATACTGTATGAGAGCCAGAGAGATGGACTTTATACTGTTGAGGGGTCACAGAGGTGGACATTATACTGTATGAGAGCCAGAAAGATGGACTTTATACTGTGTATAGGGGTCAGAGGTGGATCATTACTACTATAAAGGGGCCACAGATGGGGCATTAATCTATAAACAGGAGCATTATACTTTATAGTGGTGACAGGGGGCCAAATATGTGAAGAGACTTTATTAATGTATGCGGCGCCAAAAGGGACCATTAACTGTGGCCGAATACATTAAAAATGCCCCTTTTGTGGCTTCAAACAATATTATATAAAATATGAATGCTAGTACTGTATAGGTGTCCATGTTGGAAAGGAGGAAAGATTGTTGTATTTGAGCAAAAAGGCGAACATTACTACAGCATTTATGGGGGCACAAAGAGGAATTTTACTATTATACGAGGCCCACTAAAGGAGACATATGAATCAAAACTATATGGACCCTCAGAAGGAGGACACATTTCTACTGTGGAAAGGTAACAAAGAACATCACTATTGTAAAATATCTTATTTTTGGGGATACTGTTGCTGTGCAGGGTACAAGTGTGGCACTATGGCACTTTTCTTCTTCATCTGGTGCACTGTAAAAGTAGAGGAACAAGTGTGGAAGGTACTCTACCATCGATCAGTCATAGATGTCTCTGTGTTTCATTCTACAGGGACAGATCATGGCTTTAAGAAATCATAGCAGTTAGTGCAGGATAAAGAAGAAAAGCAGAGATTTATTACTTTAATTGTAGACATCACTGGTAAGTCACTGGATTTACCTGTAAACTTACACTATGGACTATATACAGATCTCCCGTGTGTAAAGTACACTTACACTATAAAATATATACTATCTACTGAACTCCTGGGTGTGAATTACACTTATACTATACAATATATACTATCCACTGAGCTCCTATGTATAATGTCACTGGTGATAATATTCATTTTAATATTGTGCTGTTTGCTAAGGATCAGTATGGTAGTATTATTCAGTCATTATGTGGTGGTAAGTTGTGGTCTGATCATGAAGCAGCAGAATTTTTCCCTTTATAGCTGGCATTATTGGTTTTGGTGTAGAGATATTATGTAATTACTGGAGATCACGTGTTCGCTGTTCTGTCAATAAGGAGAAGATTCTCTATTTCTATTAGAGAGTAAATATTTGAAAATTTAAACCCCTCCCTGTCCTTTGACATACAACTACACAGTGGTAGATGTGCACTTAAAGGGGTTCTCCAGTGAAAATAAGTTATCACCCAAGCTATACCTAATTAATTGCTGAGGGTACACCTGCTGGGACATACACCATATGACCCATGTATCCTCTTTAGATTGGAGGTCCATATTCGACTACATGTCTGCCGAGCACTGCACTCCACTTTTTCTAGCAGACTGATGGAGTTGTAGTCAGACATCCAACCTGCCAATCCATTTTGAAACAGGTTTAGAGGTTCACCGTTCTTCTGATAGGTGTGGGCTCCAGCCGTCAAACCCCCACTGATCACTAAGTTATCACCTATCCATTTTCTGTCATTATTCTCCCCTCTGGGAATGGATTTGCATACTTTCAGCCACATTTTGATTTGTCTTGTCCTACATCGCTCAATTCATCTTTACTAGGCAACCAACCCCACGCACGCCTAGTTGGCAAGTGACCTCATGTGTGCAAATCGCATACTTCCAGCACCAACAGAACGCCATGTGCATGCTGTGAGAATGTACTAGTTTACAGTCACATAGAGTGATGGTAGTCTTGTGCCCCAAGCCCGGACAACCTCTTTAAGGTAATAAGATTTGGAGACCACTGTGCTAGGCTGCTTTCACACTACGTTTTTTTAACATGCCTCATGAACGTTTTTTAACGCAAAAACGGATCCAGTGCAAATGCGTTTTCATTTCAATGCATTTGCAATGGACTCGCGTCAACATGCGTTCACATGTGTTTGCGTGCGTTATAGTGAGGATCCAGCGACTTGCAGTTTTTTAACTTTTTTCAAAAACGATACTTGTAGCGTTTTTGAGCTGCGTCCAAATACTGTTTTTCACTGGATCCTGACTATACTGCACGCAAACGCATGTGAACGGTGGCATGCTGATAGACAGGATCCTGCTTGCTCTACTGAGCATGCCCAGAAACCAGCCTGGCGTGATCAGTCTCTCTCTCCCCCTCCCTCTCTCCCCCTCCCTCTCTCTCACTCCCCCCTCTCTCTCTCCCCCGCCTGAGAGCGGCGGACGCTCGTAACCAAGGTAAATATCGGGTAACCAAGCAAAGCGCTTCGCTTAGTTACCCGATGTTTACATTGGTTACGTGTGCAGGGAGCAGGCAGCACGGCTCCTAGCAGCTACGGACGCTCGTAACCAAGGTAAATATCGGGTATCCAAGCAAAGCACTTCGCTCAGTTACCCGATGTTTACCTTGGTTACCAGCGTCTGCAGCTGTCAGATGCCGGTTCCCAGTCTATCACGTTCAGTTCCCCTCACTCCCGATCACATGACTTCATGCCTGCCCATAAACTTAAAGTGGCAGGATCCTGCAAAATAACACATTCGTTTGCATGTGTTTTTCTTTGTAAAAACAGGATCCACTTTTACAGCAAAAAAACGTTCATGACGCATGTTAAAAAAACGTAGTGTGAAAGCAGCCTTAGTGTATAAATCTGCTTTTTGCTGCATGGACATACTCGTCATACACACCTTGATATTGCTATGGGGCCTCTAGTAAGAAGGGGCCTGACTCTGTTCTACTTTGCAACTGCCAATAGGGGGCAATCCATATATAAAGATTTTTGCAGATTCCTTGAAGGTAAGTGATCGCTGTATAAATTCCTATAAACTGATTCCTTTTAGTGGGTTTCAGACAGCTAATGTTATCATCCACAGAGTGTCGGAAGCGTGGGATTAGAGATGTATGGAGGAGAGTTATCAGTCATTTATACCAGATCTAGGAGATGGTGGTTATTCTTATGGTGGTGTCACACACAGTGACGGCGACAACGACATTGCTGCTAAGTCACCATTTTCTGTGACGTAGCAGCGACGTCCCGTCGCTGTCGCTGTGTGTGACATCCAGCAACGAGCTGGCCCCTGCTGTGAGGTCGCCGCTCGTTGCTGAATGTCCTGCTTCATTTTTTGCTCGTCGCTCTCCCGCTGTGAAGCACACATTGCTGTGTGTAACAGCGAGAGAGCGACGAATTGAAGGGAGCAGGGAGACGGCTTCTGGCAGCCTGCGGTAAGCTGTAACCCAGGTAAACATCGGGTAACCAAGGGAAGCCCTTTCCTTGGTTACACGATATTTACATTAGTTACTAGCACCGCCGCTCTCACGCTGTCAGTGCCGGCTCCCTGCACACGTAGCCAGACTACACATCGGGTAAATAAGCAAAGGTTTGCTTATTAACCTGATGTGTACTCTGGCTAGGAGTGCAGAGAGCCAGCGCTAAGCGGTGTGTGCTGGTAACCAAGGTAAATATCGGGTAATGGTTACCCGACATTTACTTTAGTTACCAAGCGCAGCATCGCTACCACGCGTCGCTGCTGGCTGGGGGCTGGTCACTGGTCGCTGTTGAGATATGCCTGTTTGACAGCTCACCAGCAACCATGTAACGACGCAACAGCGATCCTGATAGTCAGGTTGCCCGTCGTGATCGCTGCTGCATCGCTATGTGTGAAATGGGCTTTACTACAAGCGAAGAATGTTAGATAATGACTGAAGACAAATCATCACATCTAACATTTATAGACCTTGGCACTCTGATTTTGTGTTCTGTCTATATTTCAATTTTATTTTACCATCCAAATTTAGTCTAAATCTTTTCTTTTTTTTTGTTTGTTTGCACAGTGCAGAAACCTCATTGCTAAAATCTCCCTTCTGCAAAACAATGACTGATCCTCCAGATATCCCGAAGAATCACAGTGAGATTACTGATGGAGTATTAAACCTTACACTGGAGATTATCTTCCTGCTAACTGGAGAGGTGAGATACTTGAGGAATTATATAAGATGATATCCCTCTTTTCTCCTAATATAACGGAGGAAAGATTTGGTGAATGTATAATGGTGTATTTATCTTCCTTGCATAGGATTGCACAGTAGTGAAAAAGACATCTGGTCAGTGTCTGAGCCCCACAAACTGCCGCTTACTGTCAGAATGGAGCAGATCCCAGAGTTCAATTCACTCACTAATATGTAAGGATAAAAAGAAGATCCTAGACCTCGCCAACAAGATGATTGAGCTGCTGACTGGAGAGGTGAGCGCTGCTGGGAATACTGGGACATTATACAGTAACACAAGGGACGATGTGTCTGGTGATGACTGTATCATTGTGTGTCAGGTTCCTATAAGGTGTGAGGATGTCACTGTCCATTTCTCCATGGAGGAGTGGGAGTATGTAGAAGGACACAAGGATCTTTACCACGACATCATGATGGAGGAGCACCAGCCATTTACATCAGTTGGTAAGAGGAGACTTCGAAATAAAGGACAGAGCAGTTTTCAGGGCCACCTGTATACATCCATTATTTGTTCTGTGTATGTTTCCTGCAGATGAATTTCAGAAAAGAAATCCATCAGAGAGATGTCTGAGTCCTCTGGATTTCCAGGACTGTCCAGAAGACAATCACAGTGTTACAGAAGATCATCAGGTGAATGGAACTTATGCATCTAGTCTCTGTGATCTTTAGGAAAGCAATGTGGACCTCTTCAGTTTGATTCAATAAATGTAACTGGAGCAGGTGGGCGGAATGGTGTCTAGAAGACCTCATGAATACACAATTTTTCTTAATAATTGGGTGTTTAATTTAGTAACTCAGAAAACCATCTTATGTAACATTACCTTTATGTTTATGATTACTCACGCGGTAATACCACCATAAAGCGGAAGTAGCTGCCGTATTTACTTGCCAAACTCCGCATTGCACCTTTGTTTTGTGGCTGTCAGAATTGCTTTGGACAAGATTACCATATAAAGAACAGATTTTATGATTAGTGATGGGCGAATAGTATCTATTCATTTTCAAATAATTCTTTCCGAATACCAAGTCTTTTCCAGTATTCGACATGACAAGAAAAATGCTCAAGTTCCTCATTGACTTGCACTAGGTTCGTTATTCGTCACGAATAGCGGAATAGTAGTTTGGGATTCATTATGAATAATCCAAACATGAATAGTTACTATTCGCACATCACTATTTATGATCAGTGATGGGCGGACCCAGACTGTAAAAGTCCAGATCCGCACAGTTTCAAAAGTATCCAGGTGCAGGACCCAGGCCTGGAGTTCTCAGGGAACTCCAGCTAATGATCGGGGTCCGGCAATCGGGTAATACAAAGACATAAAGAAAAAATAATAAAGCAAGAGGCGCTATACTTACCGATCCTACGACGCACCTGTAACTTCTCCTGTGGCCGCCCACTAGGCTCATGCATATGCACTGCTTTCCCCTCCCATGGGTGTCTGTGAATGGTTGCAGGTCAGATGCGCTCCCAGCCTGTGTGACAGCGCGTCTGATGCTTCCAATCAGAGACCCAGTCTGTGGGTCTATATTGTACAGTAAAAATAAATAAATTGGTGTAGGGTCCCCCCATATTATGATACGCAACACAGATAAAGCTTATGGCTATAGGCCATAGCCCCCAGCCATGCGCTTCTCTTGGCTGTGTAGCAAAATAAGAGGAACCACATGCGGCTTTTATTGTTGTTATTTAAATAATTTAAAAAACAGTCTGCGGTCCCCCCAATTTTGATGTCCAGCCCGATAGCTGGGGGCTGGTATTCTCAGGTTGGGGAGCCCCATGGTTATTAGGCCCCCCCCCATCCTAAAAATAGCAGCCTGCAGCTGCCAAGAATTGTCGCATTTATTAGAAGCAACAATCCCAGCACTTTACCCGTCTCTTCCCGATTGCCCTAGTGCAGTGGCAATCAAGGTAATATAAGGGGTTAATATCAGCTCACAGCTGCCACTAAGCCCTAGATTAGTAATGGGATGTGTCTATGAGATCCCCCATTACTAATCTGTAAGTGAAAAGAAATGCACACAAACACCAAAAAAATCCTTTATTATTTTTTGCCAGGAGGTGTAGATTGGATGCAGGAATATAATGTAAAAATTTAAGCACATGAAGGAAATAGGATCCAGCTTCCGGAAGATATGTGCAGATAAAATCAACTTTTTAATAATTGTTTTTAAAAGCAATACAAAAATTTGTAGTCCTCACATATATGAACAGTAGTCACAATCAGTGGCTAAACATCATGGGTATGAAAATTGGAAGGAGGGACCGCACACTGTTTTTTAAAATTATTTATTTAAATAATTCATTAAAAAAAAAGCTGCATGCGGTTCCTCTTATTTTGATACACAGCCAAGATAAGCTCATGGCTGGGGGCTGCAGCCTGTAGCCGTGGGCTTTATCTGTGTTGGGTATCATAATATGGGGGGGACCCTACATCAATTTTATTATTTTATTTATAGACGCACATAGCACCTGTGATTGGAAGCAGTCAGACGCTGTCACTCAGGGTGGGGGCACGACTGACTGCAACTAATTACATACGTCGGTAGGCGGGGAAAGCAGTGTGTATTCATGAGCCTAATGAGCGACCCTGGAAGTAAATGGGCGGTTGCGAAAGCAGGTACAGCGGTGCCGGAGCCTCGGTAGGTATAGCGTGCCAACTCCTATCCCCCTATCCCTTCTACCACCATTTTTAATTGCCGGATTCTGGTCCCCATAGATTTATATGGGGACTGGCGTCCTGCCAGATATACGGGATCAATTCCAGACTGGACCCGATTTTTTTTCTTTTTCTTTTAAAGTCCGATTAATTCCGCGAATCCTGGATATCTGAGTTCCCATCTCTATTTATGATCTTTCCCCGATTATACACAAATTGTCTCTACTTACAGCAGTATGTACGCCTCTATATTGTAAGGCAGTGATTTAATTTTTCTATGCTCTACTATACAGTGACATTTAAGAATGACGCTGTAGAGTAGAACATGGACCTTCCAGATGTATAAAGTCGGTCCACAAGTACCGTATTTTTCGTTTTATAAGACGCACCCCAAATTTAGAGATTAAAAAAAAAAGAGTAAAAAAAAAAAGAAACGGGATCCGTCTTATACTCTGGTGTTGTCTTACCGGAGGGGGTCGGCAGCGTTGGTGGTGGAGTGGAGTCACAGGAAGCAGGGGCAGTGCTGGTGGGTCTGTCCTGGCAGCAGTGGGGTCTGTCCTGGCAGCGGTGGGGTCTGTCCTGGCAGTGGAAGCTGCGGTGGCTTTGTGGAGCAGGCCTGTGCAGCAGGTGTCAGATGCTCTATCGGTGGTCCTGGCTTCAAAGAAATGGTGCCCAGAGCGGCGTTTGCACAGATGGAGCTCTCAGCCGAGATCTCCATCTGCGCACGTGCTGACTCCGGGCACCATCATTTGAACCCAGAGCGTCTGGGACACCCGCTGCACCGGCCTGTTCCATTCAGCCAGCGCAGTCTGCACAGAGAGGCAGTCGGCCACTTGCCCGCACAGAGAGGTGGCCGGCCGCCCGCCCGCCCGCGCTACTACTCCACCTCCCGGAAAGCTATATTCGGATTTTAAGACGCACCCCTCATTTTCCTACCAAATTTTTGGGAGGAAAATTGCGTCTTATAATCCGAAAAATATGGTAGTTAAAAAAAAGGTCTAGAAGGCTATGTGCGCACGCTGCATCTTTGTGGTGACCACAAAGATGCACATTTTTGGTCCCAAAAAATGCACCCTCAGCATGCATTTTTTGCTGCATTTTACTGCCATTTTTACCGCGTTTTTGCCAGTGTGTTTTTATGTCAAATCTATTGACTGGAAGGGCTCAAAAACGTTTGCAAAAATGAAGAAAGAATTGACATGCTGCATCTTTATGATCACCACAAAAACGCTGCCAAAAACAAAAGCTGCACTGTGCGGACAGCAAAACTGAAATCTCTGAGACTTTGCTGGAGAAGGAAATGCATGCAGTTTGGGACCAAAACTGCACCCAAAAATGCGGCAAAAACCGCAGCGTGCACACAAGGCCTAACACATCTGTACCTGCCGTCTGATTTGTCTGTTGTTTGTTCCACATGGTGAATAAGGCTGAAGACCTAATTGATCTTAAAGTTGAAGTCATTGCAGAGGAAGTGGAATTGTATGAGGTGGATAATCACTTGTGTAAGGAGGAAGAAATTCCTACAGATATCAGTACAGGTAAGGAAAAATCAGAATGAGGGAGCCAGCACAATTTCTAAACTGTACTTATTAATAAATGGAGACTTTTTGCTAAACATTGCAATATTTTGAGCTACCCTGCCACGTCACGGCAAATCTCAAGTGGCAGTCCTACACTAATATTTTATTTTATCTGAAGGGTGCAGGTAAGGAATAACCTCTAAATGCAGAATATTCTTATGCTGATTTTGTTAAGTCACCTCAGTATGGGCTTACCAATAAAGCTGTGACGTTAATTTTAGATGAATGCATTCAACCACTCATCTTATTTATATGTTCATCGTATACCCAGAGATGTGCCACAGAAAGGGAATTCTAAAAACTTCCTTCTAAACCTATGCTAGATTATGGTAGTTTAATTGTTAGCACTCATAATATTTTGGTCCAAATTCTATCCATAAAATCTCTTTTTATTTCTTGAAGATAACCAGACCAAGAGCTCAGAGGAATATATCATGTTATATCCAGTTAATGAAGAAGATAATGATGTTGCACTCGATTCTTCAGCAGAAAACTCATTTAACCCTAATACACATACAGTCAATTACAGTGAAGATATTTCTGATCCCTCTAATCATGACTATGCTTCTCCTGATCCATCGCAGTTGATTACACAAAGTACAAGTCACAGCAGGGATAGTATGTTTATATTTCCTGAATGCGAGAAAGAATTTTTGCAGAAATCAGACATTTTTTCATGTGTCCACTGCGGCCAGTCGTCGACTTGGAATTCCTACATGGGAGAAAAGTCATGTCCTTGTTCAGAATTTGGAAAATGTTTTTCACAGAATAACTATCTTAATAATCAGAGAGCACAGCTAGCTGTGCATAAGTATCAATGTCCAGAGTGTGGGAAATGGTTTGCACAAAAAGCAAATCTCGTAAGACATGAGAAAATTCACAGACATGAGAGGCCATATGCTTGTTCAGAGTGTCGGAAATGCTTTACCCAAAGATCGGATCTTATTAAGCACCAAAGAATTCACACTGGGGAGAAGCCATTTTCTTGTTCAGAATGTGGAAAATGTTTTACTAAGAAATCGGTTCTTGTTAAACATCAGAGAATTCACACAGGAGAGAGGCCGTTTCCATGTTTGGAATGTGGAAAGTCCTTCACCCAGAAATCAGGCCTTGTCGAACATGGGAGAACTCACACAGGGGAGAAACCCTATTCATGTTTGGAGTGTGGGAAATCTTTTACTAAAAAATCAAACCTTGCAAAACACTGGAAAATTCATACAGGTGAAAGGCCATTTCCTTGTTTGGTATGTGGAAAAAGCTTTGCTCACAAATCCGGCCTCATTGAACATGGGAGACTTCACACAGGGGAGAAGCCATTCTCCTGTTCAAAATGTGGCAAATGTTTTAAGTACAGATCAAACTTTATAAGACATCAGGTCCTTCATACATAATAGTCTCTGATTCATATACTTTAAGCTTGAAGTACTATACTCTCAATGCATAGTTATCTGGATACCTCAAAGATTAGGATCCAAGGTTAAAAAATAAGAATAAAAACTTGCTTGTTTGGCTTGAAGGACCCAATGTATTGTTAATGGTTAGGATCCAAGCTTAAAAGAAAAGAATAAAGCCTTATTGGAGCAGTAGATACCTTACTGAAACCATTGTATTCCCTGGGTCTTAAGTACTTTCTGTTCTCTGAAAGTATAATTTGAAGGGGTAAGTGATTGAAAGCAACTATACCCAAAACTAAGTTATAAGCGAAACCGTTATATTTTTACGTAGTAAAGACTTTTAGCATGTTTGTGTTTGCAATTCATACACAGAACAAAATATTCCTGTGCCACATGGGTTCCTCTTGCTACTTTCCAGAGAGGACCCCAATTGTAATATTGTTCTGGCTGCTGTATTGTGAGTTTCTCTAGGATAATATTTCGATTTTCTCATTATGTGTATTTTTATCTTAAGTGTTTGGTAAAAGTTGTTTTATTTATGTTTATTTATGTTTTTCTATTTATGGTATAATGTTTTCCCTGTTCATGTCTTCCAAATCGTAATAAAACCGCTTTTATTCCATATGATCATAAATTGGAATAGAATTGTTTGCCGTCACTGCGAAATATTGTAGTGAAGTATGGGAAACTGTAGGAGACCAAGACATTCAGAATGACATTATGTTAGTTGCTATTAGAAGTTATGACTGTTTAATTACTGCTGAAAAGTATTGGCAAAGGCTTTTGGATGTGATTTTGGAGTGCTTTCTTTTTTTTTTAGGCCAGGGGTTGTCTAATAATTCCATTTTAAGGGTATGTGCCCATGATGAGGACTCGCTGTGTCCTGGAGGCAGCGGGTCTTGACCTGCAGGGCCGCGAGTCTCCTCCACAGGAGAAAGCAGCTGCTTGTACCCACGATCAGGGTTCAGTGCACTGTGGTCTCTAGCTTGTGTTCTCCCTACAGAGGATGCAGCAGCAATTGACATGGTGTGGTCTGGAAAGCCGCACCGCAGGTCAGGGTTTGCTGTGGAAAAAACAAGCACAGTGGGCACGGGATTTCTAGAAATCCCGTCCACTCTGGTTGTACTATACAACACAGCGTTTTGGACGCAGCTGAAGGATGCTAGATCCAAAACACTGCAAACACTGATCTTGGGCATGCACACTTAGCGTATGTTTACAAGGAATTTTGTACTTGTTTTTGTAGCAGATCGTGCTCCAAAATCCACATCTAAAACTACTTCAAATACTCCTTAGGCCTCTTTCACACTCCATGGTGAAGTTGCATGTGTGCCTGTATGTGTTGCGTGTGCTGTCCATGTGACATCCGGAGAGCACACGGACAGCATGAGCTGATATACTTACCTGTCCCCAGCGCTGCTGTCTCTCGTGTTGCTGTTACTTCTGGGTCCACGGTGATGGCAGTGAATATGCTACGAGCATAATGAGTGGGCCTTGAAGAAATTGCAGAGGCAGTCACAGCAGCTCTGGAGATAGGTAAGCATAAAAATTCTTTATTTTTAGTTGACACATGTTTTCTCCGGTACATGTCACAAGGATGTCAAACAGATCACATCATGGTGCGGTCCATGTGAAACCTGTGCTTCCAGAGAAAAACGGACATGTTGCCATGTGGAGAACATAAATACATGGTCCGTGTGAAAACACGGATGTTGCCTAAACCCATTGAATGTAATTGTCTGCGTGTGTCCGTGTCTCCGGTACACGTGAAAACACTTCACACCTACCGGAAACACTGACGTGTGCAAAAGGCCGTAGATATACTTCCCATTGTTTCAATGACAAAACATGACCATAGTTCACATCGTGGTGTTTTTTTCCTTGTGGTTTTTTTTTTAGGCTGGTAAATTAAGCAATGTCAAGTTTTGAGATGTTTTTTCATTAAAAAATATTCTAAATGTGACCACTGAGTGAACAATATTGTTTTGCAGTTTGTAGATGTTTATTTTTAAGGTGGTTTAGCGGTCATATGGTTTATAGTCCAAAATATGAGATAAATTGGGTGGCATTGGACCAGTCATTGGGCAACATAGAAATCTAAGTCTACAGTAGTGATGAGCAAGCACCATGCTCAGTACTCATAATGAGCAGTCAGACGCTCCCTCAGGCTCAACTCGTGTTCCCGAGTATAATGGAAGTCAATGGAGCACTTGAGTATTTTTCGGCGCACCTGAGCATGGTAGTGCTCGCTCATCACTAATCTCCAGTCATTTTCTACTGGAGGTGAAAGGCACCTTCTTTATTCTGATGTTGAAAGCCGCACCTCCAGCTTCTTCACATTAGTTTACCCATTCAGTTTCAATCAATTGGCTTCAACTTTTCAGTCAATATCTTAGTTTTGAAAGCAATTATACTGTATAATGGGAAGGTTTGCTCCATGAAATAATCTGTCAAGAGCACCTCTACTGCTGCCACCAATTTTTTCGTGAACATCCCTCGGTCACAATACACGTGTTTCAGATGTGATCGTAAAGTGGGACTTTGCTTCTGACTGATTTATTGCAATAGGCCAACAATGAACTACACACAACACAATGACATTCCCCACATCCACACCACACTTTATGTTGCCACCACTTGCCGTTTCACCAGGCCAGCAAGACATTTGCACTGGACAACACGCTGATTCACGTACACACCCAGTTTTCACAAGCTCTTGAATGGTTCACTACTACTATCTGCACTCTGGCTACAAGATAACAACCAGGCTATTTTCTCTCCTCAAAATTATGGGTACATTAGAGCAACAAAGAGAAAACTTATTAAATGTTAGTAAGCAAAGACCCTTTACTGCCGAAGCCTGTTTTCACTTTTCTGACCAAGCCAAATTTTTCAATTCTGACCAGTGTCACTTTATGAGGTCATAACTTTGTAACCCTTTAACGGATCCCAGTAATTCTGAGACTGATTTTTCTTGGCATTTTATACTTCATGTTAGTGGTAAATTTTGGTCAATCTGATTTGCATTTATGAAAATATTGAAAGATCGACAAAAAAAATTAGAAAATGTAGCAATTTTCAAACATTTATTTTTCATGTCCTTAAACCAGTTATATCATTCAAAATCGTTAATAAATAACCTTAACCACACGTCTACTTTACATCAGCATCATTTCTGAAACATAATTTTTTTTTCCATTAGGAACAGGTATGAGCGGACCCCTTGAAGTTCGGGTTCTGAGAGTTCAGCCAAACTTTTAGATAAAGTTGAATTTTGCCCCCGGACTTGACCTGAACCCCAACGGAAGTCACTGATTGGGCAGTTCAGCTCTCCCCCCACATATAACCAGTCATAAGCAGAACACTTCCAGGGGTAGAAGGGCTGTTTTTGTGGGGTTTTTTTTTTTACACACTACATCCGATAAAGCTGTTTTTACCCCCAGTGCAAGGCATTCAAACACTGCACAAGGGTGAGCATTTAGTGTACCCGAGCTCAGCACTCAGGCTTGTTCGAGTGGTCAGCATACGTAAAGCATCCGAACTTCGAACTCGAACACTGATATATTTATTTATTTATTTATTTATTTTTTAAAAGTCTGTGTACGAACCACGAACTTGTTTGGGTCTGCTGATCTCTAGATAGGAAGTAAGAAGGATTAAAACATTTATTAGAAATGTTTTCATTTTTCCAACAAAATTTACAAAACTACCGTAATTTTTTTAGGAACCACATCTCGTTTGAACTGACTTTGAGGGGCCAAAGTGAAATACAATACATCAGTGGACACCATTTTAAAAACTGCACCCCTCAAAGTGCTCAAAATGACATTAGAGAAGTTTATTAACCCTTTAGGTGATTTGCAAACAATTAAAGCAATGTCTAAGGAAAAAATGAAAATGTTCATTTTTTCCCCAGAATATTATTGTTTTAGCTCCACATTTTTCATTTTCTCAAGGGTAACAGGAGAAAGTGGACCTTACAATTTGTTGTGCTATTTCTCCTGACTACACCGATAACACATATGTGGTGGAAAACCACTGTTTGGGCGCATGGCAGGGCTTGGAAGAGAAGGAGCATCTTTTGACTTTGGGAGAGCAAAATTGTTTGGAATAGATAGCAGATGCCAAGCAGTGTTTGCACAGCCCCTGATGTGTGTAGCCCCGGCTTCCCCAGTGCGCCAGCGTTCTAGCGCCATATCCCTGCTCCCTCCTCTTCCTGCACGTTCATGCTCATTTTGCATGGTCCTCTAATAACCTGCATGGCTGCCCATGTGTTCCGTGGTCCACAGCTTGCCCCTCCCCGTGGTCACTCATTGTGTCGCATGGTCCTCTGCTTCCCTTCATTGTCGTCCAAGTGTAGTGTAGTCCCTGACTCGTCCCCCTGCGGATATCCACGTGTGTCAGTCCTCTGCTCCTACCTAGGCCCCAGACCCTGCGCATGCGGCGTTGCTTTTTCAGGCCTCCAGCATAGGGGGCATTTGGCAAGGATACTCATTCACCTCTTTTTGATATTGAAAGGACTCACAAGTTCCCTGCAAGACCTTTGCCGCCTGGTGCCACACCGAGGCATATATATATTGGATACCTCATTCTGCTTTGGTTTTCCAGAGAAACTTTGTAGACTGTACTATGGAGTATGTCTGACTAACAGTTAATTAAAACATAAAGCATACCTTCTCTAACTATGTTGTATTCTGACCTGATAATGCACTTAGTCTACTATGTCGAATATAATTAATGTCATAGCATGGAATGTTAGAGGTCAGAGGGCTTCAATTTAGAGTTGTGCCGTGTTTTAATGGCTCTGCCAATTCTAGGCAGGGGTTATTTGCCTCTTCAAAACACACATGACCAGGGTTCAATTCAGATTTTTGAAAAAGGCCTGGGTGGGTCTGGAGTATCATAGAATCTTTACTACACATACAAAAGGGGTAAGTGTATTAGTGCATAAATCTATTCCCTTTTCTTGTTCTAACTCACAAATAGAATGCTGATGACAGATGTGTGTCTGACTTGTACCATAGATAATGTAAACTTTATTATTGTATTTACACCGCTTCCATAATAAGCAAAAATCCCTAAAAGAATTATATTATCATAGGTTCCCAAGAAAGAAAAACTAGTTGCCACCACCAATCGTTTTGCAGGCCAATTGGACACCCATTACAGGTAGTGTATGGCTTTGGGAATACAGCTTATAGAGCAAGAGGAACAAAGCTATTACATTTGATATATTTTATCCAAAAAGTAGGCATTGTTCATAAAAATATACAAAAGATGTTCCAAAAGAGAACAAAACAATGGAGCATATACAATTAAACTGACAAGCAAAAGGGTAACAATGAGATGAACCATGATATGTGTTTTATTATTAGAGATGGACAACACCGCAGATGTTCAAGGTTGGTGGGTCCAGGCGGACGTTTAGAAAAATTCCGGTCGGGACCAGACTTTAATCTGAACAACTGCCCAGATACCAAACCCCATGTCTATGTCCTGTAAAATAGTGATACAAAGGGTTAGAGGATTAGAGCAGGAGCATTATACTTACTGAGTCTCACCTGCGGCTGTAACACTACTTCCAGGCCCGCTCATTAACCCTCAAACATATTCACTGCTTCCCCGCCCACTAGTAGTCCAGGCGTGTGAGTGGTTGCAGTCAGACCATGACCCCACTCTGTGTGACAGCATCTGTGATTGGTTGGAATTATACACGCTGTCTATGTCCCTATAGTGTAACAATTAATAAATTGGTATGGGATCCTCCCATATTGTGATACCCAGCGCAGATAAAACATATGGCTACAGGCTGTAGCCCCCAGCCGTGTGCTTATCTTGGCTGTGTATGAAAATAAGAGGGACCCTATGCGGCTTTTTTATTTTTTATTTTTATTAAATAAATTTAAAAAACTGCATGCGGTATCCCCCAATTTTGATGCCCAGCCATGATAAAGCTGACAGCTGCGGTCTAGTATTCTCAGGCTGGGGAGCCCTATGTTTATTGGCCCTCTTAGCCTAAAAATAGCATCTTGCAGCCGCCCAGAATTGTTGCATCCTTTAAATGTGACAATTTTGGCACATTAGCCAGCTCATCCCTATTGCCTTAGTGTGGTGGCAAATGGGATAATATGAAGGGTTCCTGACAGCTAACTTCTGCCACTAAGCCCTATATTAGAAATGGAAGGCATTTGAGAAACCCCCCCATTACTTATCCTGGAAGTAAGAAAAGAAACACAAACAGAAAAAAAAAATACTTTGTTTGAAATAAAATACAAAAAAAACCCCTTTTTCTCCAATGTATCCCAACCACCTAGTTCCAATGTACCGTATTTTTTGGACCATAAGACACACTTTTTCCCCCCCAAATGTTGGGGGAAAGTGGGGGGTCCGTCTTATGGTCTGAATATAGGGCCGGGGATGAGGGTGCTGTGGTGGCGCGGGTCATCGGGGGCACGAGCAGGCTGCAGCAGCACCTGCCGTGACCACGTGGACCCGCTCATTTAATATGCACGCCCATCCTCCCGCCCATCTCTCAGCGCTAAAGCAGGAGTTTTTGTGCATTTTTTTGCCAAGAGATGCAGATTTGGTGCTGAAATTTATACACCAAATTTCTGCACACAATCTGCATCTATTGGCAAAAAAGAAAAAAACGTATCAAAACACGATCCGGTTTTGATGAGATTTTTTGCCAGGAGATGCAGATTTGTTGCTGAAATTTATCCATCACTAATCATCATCCACCTGCCAATATTAGTTTGGGGCTAATACTCAGGTCTTAGAGTTATATAAAAATGTGTTACAGTCGCCATTTTGTCACTACGCTAAAAATATATCGTTGATAACTGTAGGGCTATGCATACCCCAATATTCATAACTTTAATATGGCTACAAAAAACCTGGTTGCAGTCTTTTGAAGTTCGGTAGGGCTGACTGGAGAGATGAGAGAAGTGACGCTTTTCCAAATGCATATGCACTGCAAGCAGATTCCAGTCTTGAGGTGCTGACTGACGTCACGGAGAAGCCCATCTCGGAGTCCAAAAAGGAGAGAGTATTCTGGGATCCAGGGAGGTTGTGCCATGAGGGGCTTGGGAGACACTCTGTAAATCAATCTCCCATGCCACCTCTAAAAGGGAGAGGTGTCATAGAGAGAAATTAAAATCTATAAGGCCTAAAACACACTTCCACAAAAAAAACGTCCGTGTGACACGGTCCGTTTTTCGGGACCGTGTTCCCTTTTTTGGGGCGTTTCTCCGGTACGTATGGCATCCGTGTGATGGCATATGCGAGGCGTGTGTACGTGTAAAATGTCCGTGTTTGTGTGTAAAATGCCCGTGTATGTGTACGTGGAATGTCCATGTGGAATGTCCGTTTGTGTGTTGCACAATGTCGTTGATACATGTCGGCTGACAGCAGACAGAGTTGCGCGATGAGAATGAACTCGGGTGAACTTCACTCGACTTCATTGTCATGCCGCGGCTCTGTCTGTGTGCCGCGTACTGATTAGCGGTCACCTGTGAAGGATTCACCAGTGACCGCTAATCCCCCGAGTGACTGAAGTGAGCAGCCCTCTCTCATACTTACCGCTCCCCGATCATCAGCGCGACGAGGAACAGCTGTGCAGAGAATACGCGGCAACAATTACTTTGAATATGCCGGCCACTCATTAATCAATCTCGTATTCCCTGCTTTCCCCACCCACAGACGCCTGTGATTGATTGCAGTCAAACACGCCCCCCCCACGCTGAGTGACAGCTGTCTCACAGCACCCAATCACAGCAGCTGGTGGGCGTGTCTATACTGTGCAGTAAAATAAATAAATAAATAATTAAAAAAAACGGCGTGCGGTTCCCCCCCAATTTTAATACCAGCCAGATAAAGCCATACGGCTGAAGGCTGGTATTCTCAGGATGGGGAGCCCCACGTTATGTGCTGCATGAAGGTGACCGGAGCTGCAGAAGACACCGCCGCTCCTGTCAGCTCCATGCAGCAACTGAAGACAGCCGCGCGATCAGCTGAGCTGTCACTGAGGTTACTCGCGGCCAACGCTGAATACAGCTGATCACGCTATTCCCTTTATTAGCTGCATGGAGCTGACAGGAGTGGTGGTGTCTTCTGCAGCTCCGGTCACCTTCATGCAGCAGAGCTGGAAGCGACACTGGACCATCCTGGAGTACGCCGGACATGGAGGGCTTTTTCGGGCTTATTAAATTGGTGAACAAGGCAATTTGTTAGTGTTTTTTTTTCTAATAAAGGATTGTTCGGGTGTGTGTGTGTGTTTATTTACTGTAATTTACAGATTAATCATGGAAGGTATTTCGGGGAGACACCTGACATGATTAATCTAGGACAGTCATGGCGAACCTTTTACAGGCCGAGTGCCCAAACTGTAGCCCTAAACCCAATTTTTTTTCTGAAGTGCCAACCAATCCTATTATGTAAATAATTAATTGTAACCTTACCTTTGCCGTCTTCTCTTCTCTTCAGCAGGGGGCATCACGCTCATGCATGCTTACCACACATTAAAGCTGAGCCCCTGCCCTTTCCAGACACAGCAATTGGATTGATCTTTCTGGAAAAAATTGCAGCATATTAGACACAGATTTTAGCATGGAATGCAATCAGATTTCACCCTGTAATCCACATCTACATTTCAAAGTCTGAACATCTTGAAATCCCATAAAGACGTACGAGTGGCTCCCCTCCCCATCATTGTGTAGTTCTGTCCCCTTCCTCGGCCACTTCCTGGTAAACATGTCCCCCATCCTGATATATATTTCTTACATTCTGGTATATTTGTCCCTATCACGGCCCCATCCTGGTAAATGTCCTCCATCCTGGTAAATGTTACCCATTCTGGCATGTTCCCCCATGCTGGTAAATGTACCCCATCCTGACATATTGCCCATCCTTGTAAATGTTCCCCCATCATGGCATGTACCCCATTCCTGGTAAATGTCCTCCATCCTGGTAAATGTTCCCAATCCTGGTTAATTTACCTCCATCCAGGTAAATGTACCCTTTCCTGGTAAATGTACCCTATCGTGGCATGTTTCCTCCATCCTGGCATGCATGTTTCCTCCATCCTGGCATGTTTCCTCCATCCTGGCATGTTTCCTCTATCCTGGCATGTATGTTTCCTCCATCCTGGCATGCATGTTTCCTCCATCCTGGCATGCATGTTTCCTCCATCCTGGCATGCATGTTTCCTCCATCCTGGCATGCATGTTTCCTCCATCCTGGCATGTTTTCCCCATCCTGACATGCATGTTTCCCCATCCTGGCATATTTCCTCCATCCTGACATGCATGTTTCCTCCATCCTGGCATGTTTCCTCCATCCTGGCATGTATGTTTCCTCCATCCTGCCATGCATGTTTTCCCCATCCTGCCATGCATGTTTCCCCATCCTGGCATGTATGTTTCCTCCATCCTGCCATGCATGTTTCCTCCATCCTGCCATGCATGTTTCCTCCATCCTGGCATGCATGTTTCCTCCATCCTGGCATGTTTTCCCCATCCTGCTATGCATGTTTCCTCCATCCTGGCATGTTTTCCCCATCCTGGCATGCATGTTTTCCCCATCCTGGCATGCATGTTTTCCCCATCCTGACATGTATGTTTCCTCCATCCTGGCATGCATGTTTCCTCCAACCTGCCATGCATGTTTCCTCCATCCTGGCATGTATGTTTCCTCCATCCTGACATGCATGTTTCCTCCATCCTGGCATGCATGTTTCCTCCATCCTGGCATGTTTTCCCCATCCTGCTATGCATGTTTCCTCCATCCTGGCATGTTTTCCCCATCCTGGCATGCATGTTTTCCCCATCCTGGCATGCATGTTTTCCCCATCCTGACATGTATGTTTCCTCCATCCTGGCATGCATGTTTCCTCCAACCTGCCATGCATGTTTCCTCCATCCTGGCATGTATGTTTCCTCCATCCTGGCATGCATGTTTCCTCCATCCTGGCATGCATGTTTCCTCCATCCTGGCATGCATGTTTCCTCCATCTTGACATGCATGTTTCCTCCATCCTGGCATGCATGTTTCCTCCATCCTGACATGCATGTTTCCTCCATCCTGACATGCATGTTTCCTCCATCCTGGCATGCATGTTTCCTCCATCCTGCCATGCATGTTTTCCCCATCCTGGTATGCATGTTTCCTCCATCCTGACATGCATGTTTCCTCCATCCTGACATGCATGTTTCCTCCATCCTGGCATGTTTTCTCCATCCTGCCATGCATATTTTCCCCATCCTGGCATGCATGTTTCCTCCATCCTGGCATGCATGTTTCCTCCATCCTGACATGCATGTTTCCTCCATCCTGATATGCATGTTTCCTCCATCCTGGCATGTATGTTTCCTCCATCCTGGCATGCATGTTTCCTCCATCCTGGCATGCATGTTTCCTCCATCCTGGCATGCATGTTTCCTCCATCCTGGCATGCATTGTTCCCCATCCTGGCATGCATGTCCCCACCCCATGCTGGCATGTGCGTTCCCCCTCCCCCACCCCATTCTGGCATGTGCGTTCCCCCACCCCATGCTGGCATGTGCGTTCCCCCTTCCCCACCCCAAGCTGACATGTGCGTTCCCCCTCCCCCACCTGACATGTGCGTTCCCCCACCGCCACCCCAAGCTGACATGTGCGTTCCCCCACCGCCACCCCAAGCTGACATGTGCGTTCCCCCACCGCCACCCCAAGCTGACATGTGCGTTCCCCCACCGCCACCCCACGCTGCCATGTGCGTTCACCCCCACCCCACGCTGCCATGTGCGTTCCCCCACCACATGCTGGCGCTGCCCCCCCCCATCCCCACCTTGGCACAGCCGCACACAAGTTATAAAAAAAAGTAACACACAACTTACCTGCACACGCTCCCCCGCTGCGCGCTGCTGGGTCCTCAGTTCCCACGCGGCCAGCAGACAGCGCCGCTCCTCCGTCTCCTAGGCAACACACCTGCAGCCTGGGAGAGGAGGAGTGTCAGAGCGGAGGAGAAATGTCTCCTCCGCTCCAACACAGATTTGATCTGCCGGCGCCACTGCACTAGCAGATCAAAACTGCAGAATCGGGCGACAGCACGCATGCCAGCAGAATGGGCTCAGCGTGCCCCTGGTGGCACGCGTGCCATAGGTTCGCCATCACTGATCTAGGACTTATTGGCAGCTATGGGCTGCCAAAAACTCTTTATTACCCCGATTTGCCAACGCACCAGGGAAAATCGGGAAGAGCCGGGTACAGTCCCAGAACTGTCGCATATAATGTATGCGGCAATTCTGGGCGGCTGCTGAATGATATTGTTAGGTTGGGGGGCTCCCCATAATGTGGGGCTCCCCATCCTGAGAATACCAGCCTTCAGCCGTATGGCTTTATCTGGCTGGTATTAAAATTGGGGGGCACCGCACGCCGTTTTTTTTAATTATTTATTTCTTTATTTTACTGCACAGTATAGACACGCCCACCGGCTGCTGTGATTGGGTGCAGTGAGACAGCTGTCACTCAGCGTGGGGGGCGTGTCTAACTGCAACCAATCACAGGCGTCTGTGGGTGGGGAAAGCAGGGAATACGAGATTGATTAATGAGCTGCCGGCATATTCAAAGTAATTGTTGCCGCGTATTCTCTGCACAGCTGTTCCTCGCCGCGCTGGTGATCGTGGAGCGGTATGAGCCGGGGGAAGAAAAAAAACGAGCGCCTGACTTTAATTTAAAAAAAAAAAAATAAGATCGCTAGTGTAAAAACGCACAGGCACGAAACGTGCTGAACACGGACATACTCCGTGTGCGGTACGTGCAGGCATGGACCCATAGACTAAAGCGGGTCCGTGCCTGCGTGCTGCCGGCCAAAAACGGACATGTCGTCCGTGTAGAAAAGCGCACACACGTACTTACCACAAGGTCACACGTTCCGTGTGATTTTACGTGTGTGTGCCATCTACCATTGAATAACATGGGTCTCCGTGTGTACGTGTCTCCGGTACGTGCAAATACGTACCACACACGTACAAATTAAACGGATGTGTGTTGCGGGTCTAAGACAACTTTTTCTTCTCTGGGTAGGGGACATATCCATCCAACCCACACTGAACATATGGGATTAATTAAAACAGGAGACGTAATGAGAGCTGACACTTAATCTTCACTGAAACTGGACCTCCTGGTGTGGACAAGTAAGTAAAACTGGTATTGAAGGGAAAAGGAGGAAGAAACCGGGCACAATCTCCAGCCAGTAATCAACGCAGAAAAACACCTGTCATACTAGACAGGGATTTTTCCCACTAGCATGGAACTGGCAAACGGGGTGCACCGCACAGCAAGGCTAAGAGGCAGTACAAAACAATAAGGTAAGGACGGAGGGCACGCACCGTAAATAGGCAGTAGAAAACTTGTATTTATTTGTTACATAGAACAAGCATAAAACAGGACGGAGGGGAGAGGGACTGACCACACGCGGACGACAGCTGTTTCGCACCAGCAACCGGCGCTTTGACAAGTCCCCCTTGTCAAAGCGCCGGTTGCTGGTGCGAAACAGCTGTCGTCCGCGTGTGGTCAGTCCCTCTCCCCTCCGTCCTGTTTTATGCCTGTTCTATGTAACAAATAAATACAATTAAAACTGGTATATTTGCTGTAAGCAGACGAAAAGCCTAGGATTTGTATATCTAGGGCTCGTAAAAACACCGGACACCTACTAACAACTACAGTTAAAGCCCAAGTGGGTTTGACACGTATAAATAAGCTAGTTGCATTAGATGGGAGGGTGGTTATGAACACTAATACTGAAGTTATTAACAATCTATTCCTATATTACACTCGTGTATACGCTTCCAAAACTAATTCTCTTGAGAGTGATGTCTCCTCTTATCTTGATAGATTTACTTTCCCTAGACTGTCTGAGAGCACAAGGGAATTGTTAGATCAACCTTTGACCTTGGAAGAGTTAGAGGATCCATTAAAGTCAAAGCAAAATGAAAAAGCACCAGGGGCTGATGGTCTACCAGTTCTTCAAGATTCATGGAGAAATATTATTACAAAAACTTTTGAAGGTGTTAAAAGAGGCGCAAGAAATGTGTTTATTATCAGAATAAATTAAATAAACTGTTACAGTCATATTAAAACTGTGAAAGGATATGTGGCGCCCTGGACAAGCCAGGGGCCACAGATAACTACACCACCACACCCTACACCCCGGTTAGGCACATCTAAGCCAGACACAAAACCCTTGTTGCCTTCCCCAGGGGCTGATGTCCACACCAGGGGGTGGAGCCAGGCGGCTGGTCTCCACCCACCAAGGAGTTCACAGTCCTGGAGGAGGGAAAAGGAGCAGAGGAGTTAAGCTAGGGAAGTGAAGGAGTGAAGAGATTAGCTTGGACAGTGAAAGTGGAAGGAGGAAAAGTGAGGAGTAGTGAAGTGGCAAGAGAGCAGACTGAAGGGAGTCCGGGTGTGTGGCCCGGACGGAGCAGCAAGGTTGGCAGACGGTGGTGACCGTCTGTAAGAGTGGCCTATCAGAGTTTGCCGTAAGGACCGTGGACGGGCGGTGGCCCGGCGGTATCGGACCGGTACACAAAGAGAAGCCAGCACCATTGGCAGGGGCTTTTCGGACCCCGGCAAGGCTAGGAGTCGCCGTGAATTTGCCGAATCCGTTAGTGAAGGGGACCTCCGGGTTTCCAAACAGTCAAGTCCCGACAGAAGGCAACCATCCAACCGTGAAGGAGAGACACCGCCACCGCCAAGGGCAACCGTTTCCCAGGGCCAGCGCCTGCGGGCAAAAGGGGCTCCTCCGGCCCACATCCAAGTCGGGGAGCGGGTTACCGGTGGGAACCCATCGGAATCAACATAGAACATAGGTGCAGGGAGAGACAGTCATCACTAACCTACGGGGAAGAAACAACCGCAGCCGTCTGGGGGACCCGTCCATCCAGCCGTGTGTTTTACCGAAAACTGTGTCATCGTCTCAGGCTGAGTGAGTACTCCCGTGCCGTACGGCACAGCGCTGCCCCTGCAACCCTGCACCTCACCAGGCCCCGTAACCCGCCTGCCATCATCCAGCCCTACCCCATCACCGGGCCCCGGGACAACCAACCCCCTACCCACGGAGGGGAGAACTAACATCAAAGCTGCTCCCTGTCACCGCTCCCAGGATCCCCGTTCAGAGCATCGGTGGTGTCACCAAAATCACCACAACCGTGGGTGGCGTCACGGACAATAATCAAAACCCCCACAATCATCCCCCTTTTCACTCACGGGCGAGGAGCACCGCTCGAGTCCCCGGGATCCGGTCCACCGCTCGAGCCACCACCGAGCAGCAGCAGCGGCAGCCGGACCCGAGCAGTGGGAGAGCGCAGCGTCCCCTCCTCCGCCCGCGACAGATACATCTCAACTAGATTTATATAGGCCAATATCCCTACTCCCAGTTGATTTAATTTGAGTCAATTTAAAGAGAACCTGTCAGCAATAATTAGCAATATAAAGTAAGCCATGACAATATTTGCTCTGTGATGCTGATTAAAATGATTCCTGCTGTGAAGGAATCCTATCAGTGGTTGTTCAATAATCTTGTTTTCATTTAATGATTAGAGATGAGCGATCCTGCCAATGATTGTACTGGTTCAGGATCACGGAGCCTGCCTGAGATTGCCAATCGTATTGTCAATCCTAGCCGATCCGATCATCAAGTTTAGCCAAACCCATTAAATTCAATGGGAGGCAAAAGTGATGTGCTGTAAAATGGTGTAGAGGGACTAAAAGAAAGAATATAAAAAAGGGTAAAAACGGTGCATACCAAGTCTTCCCACGGCTGCAGCACTACTTCTGGGGCTGAGAATTATCCCTAATTCATATTCACTGCTTTCTCCGGCCACTGGCGGCTCTGATTGACTGCAGTCAGACCCCGCCCGCAGACCGCATCTGTGATTGGTTGGAATCACAGACCTTGTCTGCAGGTCACTATCCTGGTATAAAATAAGAAAAACAATTGGTGTAGGATCTATTGATACCAGCACAGATAAAGCATATAGCTACAGTCTGCAGCCCCCAGCTGTGCCCTTATCTTGGCTGTTTATTAAAATACGAGGAAGCGCATATGGCCTTTTTTTTAATATTTAAATAAATGCATGCGCTCCCTCCTAATTTTGATACCCAGCCAAGTTAAAGCCCAACAGCTGAGGGCTGGTATTCTCAGACTGGGGAGAGACTCATTCTTATTGAGCCCCCCAGCCTAAAAATAGCAGCTTGCACCTGCCCAGGATTATCACATCTATTAGATGTGCTAATCCCAGCACTTTACTCACCTCTTCCCAATTACCCTGGTGCGACGGCAATTGGGGTAATAAGGGGTTAATAACAGCCCACATCTGCCTCTAAGTCCTAGATTAGTAATGGGAGGTGTCTATGAGACCCCCCATTACTAATCTGTAAGTGAAAGTAAATAAACACAAATACTGAAAAAAATCTTTATTTCAAATAAAATTAAAAAAACCCTCACTCTTTCACCCATTTATTAACCCCAAAAAGACCCAGGTCCAGTGTAATCGACACGAGGTCCCATGACGAATCCAGCATTGCTACATTTGAACTAACAAGATGAAGAAAACTGAAAAGACAAAAAGCGCTAAGGCTATGTGCGCACGTAGCGTAATTTCATGCATTTACGCTGCGTTTAGCACTGCAGCGTAAATGCATGCGTCCTGCGTCCCCTGCACAATCTATGAAGATTGTGCATAATCCGTACACACAATGCATTTTTGAATGCAGCGATTTGAGTGTCAAAAATTTGACAAAATCACTGCGTTAAAAAATGCAGCATGTCACTTCTTTCGTGCGCTTTGGATGCTGCTCCCACTCTGTCTATGGGAGAGGCAGCATCCATAGCGCATAAAATCGGCATCTATGCTGCAAACACACTGCATCCATTAGTGTTTCTGCAGCGCACATGTGCTGCCAAATCGCTGCAAAAATTTCAGCATGTAGATGCGCATATAGCCTAATAGGGTACTAATGTTAAAGAACGTTTGTAGGCAATATCAGATGTGCTCACCTGTTGCAGTTGTAAAAATAGTTAGAACTGCTATTGAAAGCATATAAGTTATGGCTGCCGCATGCACCACGAGGAGGTTAGTGTCAAACGATCAAAGAAGAAATAGACTCCTGCGCTGTTGTAAGAAGATGGTCAGCAGTAATGGTTAAATCGTGATTTTATATTTTATTACACGTTTTGGAGATCACATCTTCCTCAGAAAAATTACACATGTACATATAACTTCAGGCAGAGAATGATCCTCAGCGATCAGTGGCGACGTCACTCAGGTTAGTTGTTGCTACAGCTGGAGGGTCCCACGGATCCCCGGCTCCCTCTCTACTGCGAGTGTAAGCAGTGTCCTTATACTGTGATGCGATCCTGCGATCGGATCACAGCTGTGGAGGAGAGGGAGTAATCTCCCTATCTCCTCTATTATCAGCTGATGCGTATATCGCACTGTACTTCGGTGTCATCTAAGTGCAATGCAATGTTTCTCTCGCACCCACAGACTTATGGGTGTGAGTGAAAACTAATTAGATTACACCTGCAGCATGCTGCAATTGTTTTCTCGGTCCGATTAGGGCTATGTGCACACGCTGCGTTTTTTTGACGTTGCGTTTTTGGCCGATAAAAACGCACAAAAACGCACCCGCGTCGAAAAAACGCGTCAAGAAACGCATGCGTTTTTACCGCGATTTGGTGCGTTTTTGGCTGCGTTTTGCTGCGTTTTTGATCTCTGCGTTTTGCTGCGTTTTTCCAATGCATTGCATGGGCGGAAAACGCAGAAAAACGCAGGAAAGAACTGACATGTCCATTTTTTTTTCAAGCTCAAAAACGCAGCTTAAAAAAAAAGTTGTGTGTGGACAGCAAAAATGAAAACTCATAGACTTTGCTGGGGAAGCAAAGTCATGCAGTTTTGAGGCCAAAACCGCACCCGAAAAACGCGCA
The DNA here is from genome assembly GCF_048569485.1 of Anomaloglossus baeobatrachus. Classification (NCBI taxonomy): domain Eukaryota; kingdom Metazoa; phylum Chordata; class Amphibia; order Anura; family Aromobatidae; genus Anomaloglossus; species Anomaloglossus baeobatrachus. Next base: position 271,095,504 of record NC_134357.1, on the reverse strand, counting down.
AAAACGCAGCGAAAAACGCACTGCGCGCACATAGCCTAGGGCTGAGAAAATAATCGCAGATGGGTGCGGCCCCATAGGGTAACATTGGTCTGAGTGGAATGCAATTTATCGCATTCCACTCAGTCCATTTTACTCACCGTGTGTCCTAGGCCTTACAGACCTATTTAGATTTACATGGAATTTTAGCATTGTACGTATTGGAAACTCTCCAAAAGTAATTTTAAAATTTTAAATTTTTAATTTTAAAAACCACACCCCTCAAATACTTCAAAACTGTTGTTAGGAAATGTTTTACCTCTTCAACTGCTACATAGAAATTAATGTTAAATGTAATGAAAAAAATATATATATTTTTATGTTTACAAGGGATAGAATGAAATAATCACCTCACAGTCTGTTACTCATTTTTTTTTTGCTGAGCATGCTGATACCCCACATGTGGTCAGACACCTCTGTTTGGACAAACTGCATGTCTCGGAAGGGAAGGAACACTATTTGGCTGAAATGGATTGCTGGCACTATGTCAGATTTACAGAGCCCCTAAGGTGCCAAACAACAGAAACTCCCCACATGACCTAATTTTGGAAACTAGATCAATCAAGGAATTCCTATATGGGTTTGTTAAGCATTTTGAACCCATGGTGATTCACAGAATGTTTTAAAATGAGGATGTAAAAACAAAATTATTTTTTTTTTCCCACTAAAATGTTATTTTAGCCCCAAATTTGTAATTTTCACAATGGATTATAGGAGAAAACTAACCCCAGAATTTGTTAGGAGATTTCTCTTAAACGTGATGACACTCCATATGTGCACAAAACCTCCTGTTTGGGTACATGGCAGGGCTTAGAAAGGAAAGAGTGTTATTTGATTTTTAGCTAGTAAATTTGTCTGCAATAGGTGCAAAAAGAGGCTGAGTCCTGCACCACTCGTACGTCTCCGTTACCCGGATGATAAGCTTTCACTTGCAGGAGCTTGCAGCACCAGTATAGGAATTACTCCGGACACAGCGTGTTGGTCAGGTATGGAGGTACGATCCAATCAACAGGGTAAGATGAAAAATTACTGCAAAACAGCTGCTATACCGGATGTTCTTTTATTCAATCTTAGTGCAGGATAAAAATCGCGGCGGGAGGAGACCTGGATACCGGCCCCTCACAGAGGACGATGGCCGTTTCGCCTATAACTAGGCTTCTACGGGTCCACCAGTAGAAGCCCGTAGACCCGTAGAAGCCTAGTTATAGGTGAAACATCCGTCGTCCTCTGTGAGGGGCCGGTATCCAGGTCTCCTCCCGCTGCGATTTTTATCCTGCACTAAGATTGAATAAAAGAACATCCAGTATAGCAGCTGTTTTGCGGTCATTTTTCATCTTACCCTGTTGATTTGTCTGGAATAGACTGCAGACGCTTTGTCGCATTTGCAGAGCCCCTGACATGCTAATACAGCAGAAACCGATAAGTGACCACATTTTTAAAACTAGACAACTCTATTTTTTAACCTACAGGTGATTCATACAACTTTATAGCATTTAGATATGAAAACAAAAAAATATTTTTTCCCATTAAAATATTGGATAAGCACTAGGTGTATAATTTACACAATGGGTAAAGGGAGTAAACTGACCCCATAATTTGTTATGCATTTTCTCCCGAACTCAGTGATACCTAGTGGTACTGCAGATGTTCGGGTTCAATCGGACTTCAATAAAAAAAAAGTCTGGTTCGGGACCAGGCTTCATTCTGAACACTGAACCTCAAATAAGTCTAAGGGACCCGGACTTAAATGTTATAAAATGATGTTAGTAAGGGCTAGGGGTTGTAAAAGGAAGCAAAATGGGGATTAAAGCAGGACAATTATACTTACCGAGTTTCCGCCTGGCTGTTACACTGCTTCCAGGGTCGCTCATTAAGCCTCATGCATATTCACTGCTTCCCCCACCCACCCTCTGTGACAGTGTCTGTGATTTGTTACAGTCAGACTGCTGGTGTGCCACAGTGTGTGATTGGCTACCTTCACAGTAGCTTGTTGGGTCCCGGAAGTGGATTGTAAAACTAAATGAACAGTTAGAAAAAATGGTGTAGGGTCGTATTTTGATATCAAGAACAGATAAAGCATACAGCTGGAGGCTAAAGCTCCCAGCTGTGTGCGTTATCTTGGCTGTATTAGAAAAATACAAGGGACCACATGCGTTTTTTTTAATTATTTAAATAAATATTTTTAAAAAACTGTGGCCCCCCCCAATTTTGATACCCAGCCAAGATAAAGGAGACAGCTGGCGGCTGGTATTCTGAAGCTCAGGAGGCCAATGGTCAGTAGGCCTTCCTTAGCCTTAAAATAGCAGCCTGTAGCCGCCCCAGAATTGGCACTTCCAATTAGATGCACTAATCCTGGCGTTTAACCTTCCCATCCTGATTGCCCTGGTATGGTGGCAATCAGGGTAATATAAAGGGTTTATGACAGCTGTGATTTCTCAAAAAATCACAGCTGTCATCAGGCCCAAGGTTAGTAATGGGGTGGGGTCTATGAGATCCCCCCATTACTAATTGTGTAAGTTAAAAAGAAATAAACACAAAACACAGATTTAAAAAAAACAACAACCCCCTCTTCAATTTATTAACCCCTAAAACACCACTGCAGATTCGACAAAGTCCACAGACACGACACCCCAGAACGATCCTGACTCTGCTACATCCTGAGGTTGCAGCTGTGAGAGTAGTGACGTCAGTGAGTTCACCTGAGGTCACAGCTGGGGTTCCCACGGTACCCCAGCTGTGTCCTCAGGTAAACTGACCTAAGGTGAACTCAGTGACCTCACTTCAGGTGAATCATTGAACTCAATGCCAGATTACCAGATCGGCGATGTGTGCACATTGATTATTTAGTTACAGACATTTCTGCATCAAGTCTGCTTATCCGGGCAGAAAAACACACCAAAACTGCATCAGAAAAGCATGCGTTTTCTGTGCGTTTTTTTGCCTGGAATGCAGATTTAACAGGATATGGGTAACGGTTTCCCATCATCCTGACAGGTTATGGGTGCAATCAGTGGGATATAAATCGTAGGACACCCTTGGTCAAAATTACTGTTATAGGGAACAGTTAAGCAAGTTGAAGATTAAATGATCTCTAAAAAGCATAAAGTTAAAGATGACACATTTTCTTTGTTTTTAATGCAACACAATATATATTTCATCTTTTACATTGTAAAATTTACAAAAAAGAAATTAGCCAATGCAAAAATGTGGACACCCTAGGTTTCAGACCTTAGTCTGTTAGGCTTATGGCTTGTTCCCTATGATCGGTAAGAAAGACCAGGTGATGCAAATGTCACAGCTTTATAAATACCCAGCCTCCTCTATGTAACGCTAACTGCTAAAGATGGTGCTGCAGCAAGCAAAAGTGGACCCACTGGACCACAGGGGGACCCCGGGCCTACCCTTTGACGAGGTTATGCTGTCCGGGACTGTAGCAGCTGACCCCTAGGACAGGGACGGACACAGGTGCATAGAGGCTGTGTCACTGGAGAAGATAGGGACCAGCAGGGTAGTAGAGGCAGATGGCACAGTCAGGATGAACAGGCAGAGTCACTAGCAAGGCAAGGACCACCAGGATGGCTAAGGCAGATGGCACGGCCAAGACAGACAGGCAGATTCACTAGCAAGGTTGAGACCACCGGGATGGCTGAGGCAGATGGTATGGCCAGGATGGACAGGCAGAGTCACTAGCAAATCTGGGACCACCAGGATGCCTGAGGCAGATGGCAAAAATAATTCACCGAGTGTGAGTGTAAATGCTGAGTCATTTTGTATGACTAAAGCTCACAGAAGAGCTACAAAAAAACTCTTAAAAAAACCTTTACTGATTAATTAAAAAAAAGTACAAGTGCGTATCAATATAGTGAACAAGAAAAATGGCTCTAGGCTATGGTACCTAGTAAGAACCAATGGAAAGAAGGGGGAGGGGTGTCTACACCATAGAGAAAAAAAAATCCCAAGGGTTACTCCTATCACCCTATAGTTTCTCTTTTGGGAACGGAGAAACATGGAAAAGGCAATTTATTGCCAAGTGTAATCCCAACATTCCCCTATTTCTATATAACCATTAGATACAAAAGTTTAATGCATCTTATCAAGTGTGTTTAATTATAACCAGTCCAGTCAGGCCCATAGTTTCTGGGATTGTCACTTTTACTAGGTGATAAAGTCAAATCTTTCAATAATAATTTCCTCCTCTTGGTAGTTCTAAAACAGGAAGAAAAATCTGATCTATCTTAACACATCCCACCTATAGGGGACATTAATATATCTGTGGTGCCCCTGGGCTTCAGGCACCACAGGGTATTACACCACTTTTCAGGGGTAATATCTATCCCGGCTTAGGAGGGGGTTAATTGCCGGTGCCTTCACAAAACACACACAAACAACAGCAAGGTGTTTACTCACAGGGAGTGGACTAGGGCTGACAGGATAATTAGGGATCACGAAGAATTATATTTTCCCAGCCGCTAGAACAACCACTGGGGCGGGCACCACATGGGGTAGAAGTAGGCGCAACCATCACACTTACAGCGAACCTTCCCGGGCACAGTTTGGGATAACATCTAGCACTGACAACTGGCGTTAGTGTTTCTCTCTCTTTGTGGGCCCGTGGCTTGGAGCAGGAGGCTCAGTCTGGGTTCTGGATAGAAACCGAGGGACACTTCACTAAAAGAATTTCATGGGCACCGGCGGTAACCGCCGACTATTCGTGGTTGGCAGGAGCCCATTGTGGCAGATATCGGTACTCTGGGGCAGCGCCTGAAATACTTGTGAGTAAAAGATCTGGAACCGCAGCCCCTGTCTCCGCCTCTCCTTTATCGGCGCCGTCACCCAGCGCTGAAGCGCCAACGGGGACTACCACCACCCCCGTCCTTAGTCCGTCATCCTCCCCGGGGTAATCCCGCTCAGCCTGTGAGAAGCGACACCATCACGGCTGCACCCAACATCTGTCCCGGTGAGAGACCCTGCAGTGGCGGCCCTATCCCTGTCCGTGTACCATAGGTGGAGTCACGATCATCTTAAAAGAGTTTTCTAAACCGTCACTACCACCCCCATCCTCCGTCCTGCCCCCCTACCACCCTCCATTCTGTACACCTGGGGCAACGGGACCGGGTCAGGCCACCCCATGATGACGCAGAGGATCTACACCCCCGGCTCGGCAACGAGTAGGTTAAAACACCTTCCCCGTGCGGCCCTACATATCAACAAAGAGAAAGATAATCCCCATCAATCAATGTTACCCATGGAATAAATCCATGGGGAATACATAAACTCGACGCATTTTCCCCTCTAATGATATGAGGTTCATCAGGGGTTTTAGTATAAGTATTCATTATTTAGTTAGCTGACAATTCAGTTTGAACTAATACAGATGGAATTAGATAAAATATTTTTACTGTAACTTTGGAGTAGTTCTTTATGTAAATTGCAAGTCAAAATTACTTATCAGGATATGAATGTCTCCATGTGGACTCCCAGACAATTGTCACACATAATAGTATGTGGTTGCTAGAGGTACGTCCAAATTCAGACTAGGGATCATATATCCATATTTATTGTTATATTGTCTCAGGAAGACTGAAGGTCCCCTCCATGCGGTGATAAGAGCATAAGGTGCACCCCTCATCAGTGGTTCAGTATCCAATGTTATTTACATCATCTTAGTCTGTTCAAAAGTATGAATATGCTGTTAGAAGATCTCACACTGCTTCAATGTCATACCATAATCTAGGCTTTTATCTTGTCCTGTGATGTAGAACTACTCACATATTGTTGGAAAGCCCATCCACTTTAGAGCGTCAGGAGTAACTCTTGGGATTTTTTTTTCTCTATGGTGTAGACACCCCTCCCCCTCCTTTACATTGGTTCTTACTAGATACCGTAGCTTAGAGCCATTTTTATCTTGTTATCTTGTTCACTATAGTGATACGCACTTGTATTTTTTTTTATTTATTAATAAAGGATTTTTAAGAGTTTTTTTGTAGTTCTTCTGTGAGCTAAGGCATATATCATGGCTAGGACTGAGAGGCAGAGTTATTTGAAAGGCAGGGACTATCGGGATGGCTGAGGCAGATGGCATGGCCAGGATGGACAAGCAGAGTCACTAGCAAAACTGGGCAATGAAAAGACTAACTAGCTAAACTAGGGCATTGATCACGCAACTCTCCTAGTGGGAGTGTGCCTTAAATACCCAGTGCCTCTCAGTAATAGGCTAAGAGGCACATCCTAGGAGTGGCGTGCTAGACCTTTAAGAGGAGGGCTGTAGTGCACGCGTGCCCACCCTAGAAGCACTCCCGGAGGTCCTGTGACGGACGCATTGGCCCCAGGAGGGGGAAGCAGGAAGTAGCTACGTGGGGGACTGCAGGGGCGCCAAGCAGTGTGGAGAGAGCCAGCTGCGTTAGTGAGAGCGCGTCCCTGCAGAGGGGAGACAGAGGAGAGCAGGGACGCCAGCACTACAAAGCCCTTTTTATCGGGTTTCTTCCACTTATTCTTTATTAGGGAAGACACATTCCTGTGAACTGGAAAACATTTTTGTCTCCTAGCTTCCAATCATTACGTCATGTATAGTTTTGGGTTCCTTAATGTCTTTAATCGTCATTATGGCTCTAACTGCCTTGACCAACGTATCGGTGTCATTGGCAGGGAAACAAGTATGACCTGCATTATCCTTCAAAGAGGTTGAGCATAAAACATAAGAATAGAAATTTTCGAACTTTCCATCCTCCAACTCCTCATCAGACTTTTGGTCTTCCTGAGAAAGCATAAGGGGACTTGTTCTTAAACCTTATAAATGAGTCTCTTTTTTTTCAAAGCTTTTATATTCTTTACAATGGATGGTGATTTCTCTGCTATCGTGTTTTCAATGCACAACTGTATAATCGAACCAGACACGCCAATTAATTGGAAATGAGATGACTTGCTCAAATATTTGTGCATCACTATGCACTATCGCCTCATGTCCCTCTTGAAACGTGCAAGGTGAGAGGCCAGAATCCATAAATGGAAATGTAATGAGGTCCTTGGAATGTCCAAGTGTGGGATCACTTGTCTCCTGGGACTCGCCATGGTGGGAGGAAGGAGGATCAGAGGGAGGATTCTGTGGTCCAGTCTCTTGGCTAGTGAGACTGGACCGTTTGGAAGACAGGGTGGTGCTTGGAAATATACTGGAGGCAATATCTGCCATCCAACTGACCACCTGTTCACATAGTTCTGGCTTCAAAGGTAGTATCCTGTGCCCCCTAGGACAGGAAGCAAGGTCTCATGGATGAGCATATTGGTTGTGCTCCTGCAACAGGCACAGTTTCACCTGTCCCACAGCCTCTGCATGCACCATCAATAACACGTCCACTCACTTCCACATCCCTTACCGCACGCCTTGTGCATTTTAAATTAGGTATATTATTCCTGCAAACTAACTGGTATTAATAGGGAAATTAAAATATGTAGCCCTGAAAAGGCTTTTGTTTTTAGGTTGCAGCAGCAGTATACCTAAAGAAGGGTTGTAAGGCAATAAACCCTGTCTGTATGCCAATAATCCAAAACTATTCCTTCTCGCCAGCTATGCCTACACTGAATGCAGGTAACAGCAGTTTTGCTAGAGAAAAGACAGTATGTAGCCCTGAAACAGACTTGTTTTAATGGTGCAGCAGTGGTATACAATTACTGCAATAGGAATTAAACACTGTCTATATGCCTGCTCTAATCTAAACTCTCCCTCCTAAATCAACTCTCCCTGAGCTGCTTCCAGAGTAGAGTGTGCCGAGCATCGCGCTACCGGGTATTATATAAGACTCAAAGAGGTGATGTGACCAGCCAATCACTGTAATTTCAGTAGAAAATATGGCTATGGCATTACTGTGTATGGCAGGCAATCCCCGCATGTTGATTGGCTGTCTAACACCCGCAATATTCAATCGAATAACCAATGTACCCAAGCACCCCAATATTCGATCGAGTATCAAGCAGTGGCAAGCAGGCTCACTCGTCACTAACTAACTAAAGCAACTTAATAACTTGAGAATATCCCTTCAAGCTTCTGGAAATATCACTTCACCAAAATCCCATGCATGTATCTCAATGGTCAAGCATAATATCTTGTTTGTAATCTTGATGTACAATCATTGCATAGTTAATTCATTTTTATTATATTCATGCCATGACTACAGAATACACATTATATGTACATATGAACTAACATTATTAAAATAGTATTGACAAATAACTTCCAATATATTATTTTAAACATCACACATAGGCAAAAGAAATAATATTATCATGGAATATCTAATATGACAAATGGAAGAATGGGAGGCTGTCTTTGTGAGAGATCACTATAGAGCCAGATCAGTTCTGTGGATGGATTTTACTATAAATAACAGCTTTTTAATATATACTTACTGCTTGATTTGTTTTGTGCTACATTTTTAATTTCAGTTTAACCCTGACAAGGAGAGACATCATTACTGTAGTCTAATGTTGCATTTACATAGCAAAAGAATGATGTATAAAATGCTAATTTCACAATCATCTTGCCATGTAACCATGCTGCCAATCACCTGATGAACAAGCAAGGTGCTCTTTCATTAGGTAAAATGATCTTTTGTGTAGTATAAAAAAAAAAATCATTCTTGGAGGTGCATTGTCTTGTGTAAACAGGACCAGCGCTGTCAAGAGCTAGGGCAGTTTGTGCGCTAATCAGTATAATATAGATTTTTCAGTGAGCGTCATTTCCTTTGATCTGCCTATATAAAAAGGCATTTAACACTAGAAGTCCCAGAAATTTCGAGCTCCGCCCTGAACTCCCGAAAGAGGGTCAAATGACCCTTAGTCCAAACTGAATAGAACTAACTAAAACTAAATGGCTAAACTCAATGGAAAACAACAACCTCCTGTGGTGCGAAAGTAATGGCCTTAATTACAGAACAAAAGACGGTGATTATAGGATGTTAGCTAAAATCCTTCAGGTCATTCGACCCGTCTCTGGGTTCCAAAGGTAGAAATGTTAAATGACCCCTCTCTGGGACTTCTAGTGTTAAAAGATCGGCAATTGGTAAATGTTTACCAATCAGCAATCATATCATGCCAACAGTCGGTCCATGTAAACAAGCCCTAAGGAACGCATCACACCAAGATAACTCTCAGTTGTAGACTACAGTAACAGGAAGGATCAAGGTGATGGATAACTCTAGGGCTACTGCTTAAAAAGGCTACAAGCCTACACCCTGCACTTCTTGTCCATCTTGGAAGCCCAGCTCTGGTGGACCCAATGTAAGTACAGTATAATATAACAGTACAAAATGGAGAATTCAAGCCACCCAAAAACTGAAATGTAATGACCTAGTATAGCTTTTATATGGAAAGAACCCCATGACCTAAAAAATGTGGTCTGTACTTAAAATATTTTACATATTGCGATATAAAAAGGGCCTATCTCCTGTGTGAATCCGCTGATGTTTCATGAGAACAGATTTCTGAGTAAAACACCTTCCGCACTCTGAACATGAAAATGGCTTCTCCCCTTTGTGAATTCGCTGATGTTTATCAAGAACAGATTTCTGGGTAAAACACCTTCCACACTCTGAACATGAAAACGGCTTTTCTCCAGTGTGAATCCTCTGATGTTTAACAAGAACTGATTTGTCAGTAAAACATTTCCCACATTCAGGACATGGAAACGGCCTCTCGCCAGTGTGAGTTCTCAGGTGATTAACCAGAACTGCTCTCTTATTAAAACATTTCCCACATACGGAACATGAAAACGGTCGCTCCCCTGTGTGAATTTTTTCATGTTCACTAAGGCCTGATTTATAGGTAAAACATTTCCCACATTCTAAGCATACAAAAGGTTTCTCCCCTGTGTGAATTCTCCCATGTTCAACAAGGCTTGACTTTCGGGTAAAGCATCTTCCACAATCTGAACATGAAAACGGTTTCTTTCCAGTGTGAAGTTTTTGATGTTCAAAAAGACCTGATTTCTGGGCATAAGATTTCCCACATTCTGTACATGAAAATGGTTTCTCCCCAGAATGAATTTTCTGATGTTTTAAAAGATCCGATTCTTGTGTAAACCATTTTCCACATTCCAAACAAAGAAATTGAGGTGGACCCGTGTTTGTTCTCTGCTGATTGAGAAGATACGGTCTTTGTGCTAAATTTCTCTCGTCATCTGCATAAGAAATAGGCTCTTCTCCCATGTAATGTCTTTGATGTTCTTCAATATAAGATTCCCAAGGAGAGGGTTGGCCACTTTCACTGTTATCGGATTTCTGGGGGAAATGGTCCTTAGGCTCAGAAAATGGGAATATATTAGCTTCTTCATAACATGTAGCTTGTGAGTCAGTTAATGATAGACCAGGAAAAGGTCTCTTGATAATAGAAGGATAAGATGATGCATCACTGCTGAGACGTTGTGAATGTATATCGGAGCAAGTAGAGTTTTCCATCGAAGAATTTGGTGTGATACCATCATCTTCCTCTAAATCTGGGGATAAAAGATGAACGGTATAGTCAACTAATGTTTTCAAAGAGTATATCCTGAAAAGTTGGTATTAGCTTGCCAAAAGGATTGGCACAATTTTTCTATTACAACAGGCAGTAACGCAATCAACAAAAAAACAAGAGGCTGTAACACCTCTCTTTTCAGCATACCTTGGAATCAAAGGTCACAATAATTTCTGTAAAGACCTTCTTTATGCTTATAAAGGCACCTGCACTCTGAATTCAGTCTCATGTTCACGTAGGAGACCTCTTAGTATAAATGCATACAAAATGATTAGTCCTTGGCTATGTTCACACAACGGTATTTTCTCTATCCGAGAAAAAACATCCAATTATGCTATGATTACTCTCAGATCTGAGTGTAATCCGTTTTTCTTGGATGCAGAGAATAAAAATGTGTAAAAAAAAAAAAAAAAAAAAAAAAAAGATTCTCCATTCTGTCAGTTCATGAAAATAGAAATGCACTCAGATGTCATGAGCGTGTGGTCTGATATTTTTCACTGACTCACACTTGAGTAACATCTGATTCACAAAGGGAAATCATGCATGCTGCGATTTCTTTCCTCGGATCACTTGATCCAAGGAGAAAAAAAAAAAAAAAATCGATCAGGTGCACTGCCCAATTAATAACATTGGTCCGAGTGCGATCCGATTTTATACAAAATATATATATAATGAGGACTGACTGAAAAAACATTTGCCACATGCATACTCCTGTTTTATTTATTGCAACTACAGTGGGGAAAATAAGTATTTGATACACTGCCAATTTTGCACGTTTTCCCACCTACAAAGAATGGAGAGGGCTGTAATTTTTATCGTAGATACACTTCAACTGTGACAGACAGAATAAAAAGAAAAAATCCAGAAAAATACATTGTGTGATTTTTAAATAAATAAATTGCATTTTATTGCATGATATAAGTATTTGAGACAATAGAAAAACAGAACTTAATATTTGGTGCAGAAACCTTTGTTTGCAATTACAGAGGTCAGACGTTTCCTGTAGTTGTTGTGACCACGTTTGCACACACTGCAGCAGGGATTTCAGTCCACTCCTCCATACAGATCATCTTCAGATCTTTCAGGTTTCGGGGTTGTCGCCGGGCAACATTGAGTTTCAGCTCCCTCCAAAGATTTTCTATTGGGTTCAGGTCTGGAGACTGGCTAGGCCACTCCAGGACCTTAAATGCTTCCTTTGGAGCTACTGCTTAGTTGCCCAGGCTGTGTGTTTCGGGTCATTGTCATGCTGGAAAACCAAGTCATGACCCATTTTCAATGCTCTTACCGAGGAAAGGAGGTTGTTGGCTAAAATCTCATGATACATGACCTCATCCATCCTCTCTTCAATACGGTGCAGTTCTCCTGTCCCCTTTGCAGAAAAACATTCCCATATGTATGATGTTTCCACCCCCACAATTCACAGTTGGGACAGTGTTCTTGGGGTTGTACTCATCCTCCTTCTTTCTCCAAACACAGCGAGTGGAATTGATACCAAAAATTCTATTTTGGTCTCATCTGACCACATAACCTTCTCACATGCCTCCTCTGAATCATGCAGATAGACACTGGCGAATTTCAAACGGGCCTGGACATGTGTTGGCGTGAGCAGGGGGACCATGCGAGCCCTGCAGGATTTTAATCTATGACGGCGTAGTGTGTTACTAACGATAATCTTTGAGGCTGTGGTCTCAGCTCTCTTCAGGTCATTGACCAAGTCCTCCCATGTAGGTCGGGGCTGATTCCTGACCTTTCTCAGAATCATCTTTACCCCATGGGGCGAGATCTTGCATGGAGCCCCAAGCCAAGTAAGATTGACAGTCATCTTGTATTTTTTCCATACTCTTATAATTGCATCAACAGTTGTTGCCTTCCCACCAAGCTGCTTGCCTATTATCCTGTAGCCCAACCCAGCCTTGTACAGATCTACAATTTTGTCCCTCGTGTCCTTAAACAGCTCTTTGGTCTTGGCCATGGTGGAGAAGTTGGAGTATGATTGATTGAGTGTGTTGACAGGTCTCTTTTATACAGCTAATGAGTTCCAACAGGTGCAATTAATACAGTTAATGAGTGCAGAGTAGGAGGACTTCTTTAAGAAAAAAATAACAGGTCTGCGAGAGCCAGAATTCTTGCTGTTGTTAGGTGATCAAATACTTATTTCATGCAATAGAATGCAAATTAATTATTTAAAAATTAAACATGATTTTCTGGGGGATTCTGTCTGTCACAGTTAAAGTGTACCTACAGACCGCTCCATTCTTTATAGGTGGGAACACTTGCAAAATCGGTAGTGCATCAAATACTTATTTTTCCCACTGTAGATGAATGCAATCAGTCTATAAAATGAAATATTTTTCAGCTTTGTGTCTCAAATTTACAGTGCCTTGCGAAAGTATTCAGCTCCCTTGAATTTTTCAGCCTTTTCCCACATTTCAGGCTTCAAACAAAGATAAAAAATTTAATGTTATGGTGAAGAATCAACAACAAGTGGGACACTATTGTGAAGTTGAACAAAATGTATTGCTTATTTTAAATAAAATAAAAAAATAACAGAAAAGTGGGGCATGCAATTTTATTCGTCCCCTTTAAGTTAATACTTTGTAACGCCACCTTTTGCTGCGATTACAGCACAAGTCGCTTGGGGTATGTGTCTATCAATTTTGCACATCGAGAGAATGAAATTCTTGCCCATTCTTCCTTTGTAAACAGCTGGAGCTGAGTGAGGTTGGATGGAGAGCGTTTATGAACAGCAGTTTTCAGCTCTTTCCACAGAGTCTCGATTGGATTCAGGTCTGGACTTTGACTTGACCATTCTAACACCTGGATACGATTATTTGTGAACCATTCCATTGTAGATTTTGCTTTATGTTTTGGATTATTGTCTTGTTGGAAGACAAATCTCCGTTCCAGTCTCAGGTCTTTTGGAGACTCCAACAGGTTTTCTTCAAGAATGGTCCTGTATTTGGCTCCATCCATCTTCCCATCAATTTTAACCATCTTCCCTGTCCCTGTTGAAGAAAAGCATGCCCAAACCATGATGCTGCCACCACCATGTTTGATAGTGGGGATGATGGTGTGTTCAGGGTGATGAGCTGTGTTGCATTTACGCCAAACATATCGTTTGGCATTGTGCCCAAATAGTTCGATTTTGGTTTCATCTGACCAGAGCACCTTCTTCCACATGTTTGGTGTGTCTCCCAGGTGGCTTGTGGCAAACTTTAAACAACACTTTTTATGGATATCTTTGAGAAATAGCTTTCTTCTTGCCATTCTTCCATAAAGGCCAGATTTCTGCAGTGTACGACTGATTGTTGTCCTATAGACAGACTCTCCCACCTCAGCTGTAGATCTCTGCAGTTCATCCAGAGTGATCATTGGCCTCTTGGCTGCATATCTGATCAGTCTTCTCCTTGTTTGATTGAAATTTTTGAGGGACGGCCGGGTCTTGGTAGATTTGCGGTGGTATGATACTCCTTCCATTTCAATATGATCGCTTGCACAGTGCTTCTTGAGATGTTTAAAGTTTTGGAAAACAGTATCATGGACCTGCCTGTTGTGTTCCATGGTATTCATGATGCTCTCTGCGCTTTAAAGAGAACACTGAGACTATCACAGAGCAGGTGCATTTATACGGAGACTTCATTACACACAGGTCGATTATATTTATCATCATTAGTCATTTGAGACAACATTGGATCATTCAGAGATCCTCAAACTTCTGGAGTGAGTTTGCTGCACTGAAAGTAAAGGGGACGAATACTATTGCACGCCCCACTTTTCAGTTATTTATTTTTTTTAAAAAGTTTAAAATATGCAATAAATTTCATTCAACTTCACAATTGTGTCCCACTTGTTGTTGATTCTTCATAACATTAACATTTTTATCTTTATGTTTGAAGCCTGAAATGTGGGAAAAGGTTGAAAAATTCAAGGGGGCCGAATACTTTTGCAAGGCACTGTAATTGTTGCAAATTATATCCTCCTCCATGGCTAAAGACAATCCTTAAAAATGCCAAGAGGAGTAGATCTACGTTAAGGAAAAATATTTAATACGCCCTCTGCTTGGAATATGTGTTGAAATTACACTAGAATATTGATTTTATGGTTAATGCTCACCTGGACTGATATCTACAGGAACTTCTTCCTTACATTGCTGATCCGCCTTGACATACACTTCTTCTTCGTCACCATCTATAACTTCAATTTTAATATCGATCAAGTCTTCACCTTGATTTAACTTGTAGGAGAAATAATATACAAGTCAGCAAAGACCGAAAATGAGTAGAACTGATAACCTCATTGGAAACTAAAATGAGATACAATCACTTTATCCCCATTAGAGGTTTCCTAATGTTACAATTCAGAACAATTAGCAAGAAATGTTCCAGGACACAAGGTCTTCAAGGCTTTTATTCATGTGATGTACAGTATACCTCAGGATTCTCTGGAACACTGTGATTTTCTTCTTGACCATCCTTGGAATAGAGGGAGCTGGCAGATCTACGTCTTTTACTTCTCCTACTTGATACAGCTGTAGACACACAATGACTTCAGGTCAATACGAGTAGCTAGATACCAAACATGTATAGGTTTACTTTTTAATTTAAGTGGTGAAAAAAGAAATCAGAAATTTGACAAAAATAAAAAAAAAAAAGTCACTTTGGTTGCCATTTTCTGAAAGCCATAATGTTCTCATTTTTGGGGGATCTGGGACTGTGTAATGGCTTATTTTTTGCGACCCGAGCTGACGTTTTTACTGAAACCATTCTGGAGTAGACACAATATTTTGATTGCCTTTTACTGCAATGTTTGCAGCGGCCAAAAACCCCAGTAATTGTGGCATTTTTTTGTTTTTTTTTCTTGTTACGCTGTTTGCCAATTGGATTAATTTTTTATATATTTTTTGATAATTGGACATTTTTGAATGCAGCGATACCAAATATGTGTATGTTTATATATTTTTTTCCAATTGTTTTATTTTCAACGGGGCAAAGAGGGGCAATTTGAACTTTTGTTAGTTTTTTTTTATCAGATTTTATTTTTTTTACGTTTTATTTTATTTATTAGTCTCCTGACAGGAATTGAAGCTGCAATCATTTGATCACTTGTGCTATACAGTGTAGGGCATCAGCACTGCTCTGCGCAACAGAAACCACGATCTCCTATGAACGCCGTCGTTCACAGGAGTATCATCATGACAAATACAGGGCTCTTCAACTGACCCTTGGCTGTCATGACAACCCATCGGAGCCCTACGATCATGTTCACAGGTGTGCTGAGGGGAGCAAAGCATGACGCACTCCTGCCGGCATGTGTTAAGTTCCACTGTCAGAGATTGACAGCGGGATTTAACTGGTTAACAACCATGAACAGATCTCCGATCCACCCGCGGCTTTTAGATTCACATTACAGATGATCAAAGCAGCCGTCATATACGGAAAGAAGGGAATTTTGTTTACTTACCGTAAATTCCTTTTCTTCTAGCTCCAATTGTGAGACCCAGACAATTGGGTGTATAGCTACTGCCTCCGGAGGCCACACAAAATATTACACTTAAAAGTGTAAACCCCTCCCCTCTGCTATACACCCTCCCGTGCATCACGGGCTCCTCAGTTTTGGTGCAAAAGCAGGAAGGAGGAAACTTATAAATTGGTCTAAGGTAAATTCAATCCGAAGGATGTTCGGAGAACTGAAACCATGACCAAGAACAGTTCAATCTGAACAACATGTATACACAAAAGAACAAACAGCCCGAAGGGAACAGGGGTGGGTGCTGGGTCTCCCAATTGGAGCTAGAAGAAAAGGAATTTACGGTAAGTAAACAAAATTCCCTTCTTCTTTGTCGCTCCATTGGGAGACCCAGACAATTGGGACGTCCAAAAGCAGTCCCTGGGTGGGTAAAAGAATACCTCGGTAAAAGAGCCGTAAAACGGCTCCTTCCTACAGGTGGGCAACCGCCGCCTGAAGGACTCGCCTACCTAAGCTGGCATCTGCCGAGCGTAGGTATGCACTAGATAGTGCTCCGTGAAAGCGTGTAGACTCAACCAGGTAGTCGCCTGACACACCTGCTGAGCCGTAGCCTGGTGCAGCAACGCCCAGGACGCGCCCACAGCTCTGGGAGAATGGGCCTTCAGCCTTGAAGGAACCGGAAGCCCAGCAGAACGGTAGGCTTCAAGAATTGGTTCCTTGATCCACCGAGCCAAGTTGACTTGGGAGCTTGCGACCCTTTACTCTGGCCAGCGACAAGGACAAGAGCGCATCCGAGCGGCGCAGGAGCGCCGTACGAGAAATGTAGAGTCTGAGTGCTCTCACCAGACCTAACAAGTGCAAATCCTTTTCACGTTGGTGAACCGGATGAGAACAAAAGGAAGGTAAGAAGGTATCCTGATTGAGATGAACAGAGGATACCACCTTCGGGAGAAATTCCAGAACCGAGCGCAGAACCAGCTTGTCCTGGTGAAACACCAGGAAGGGGGACTTGCATGACAGCGCTGCTATGTCAGACACTCTGCGGAGTGACGTGACTGCACTAGGAAGACCACCTTCTGCGAAAGGCGTGAAAGAGAATATCCCTCATTGGCTCGAAGGGTGGTTTCTGAAGAGCCGGTATCACCCTGTTCCGATCCCAGGGTTCTAGCCGACGCTTGTAAGGAGGGACTATGTGGCAAACCCCCTGCAGGAACGTGCGTACCTGAGGGAGTTTGACTAGACGCTTTTAAAAAAAAACACAGAAAGCGCCGAAACTTGTCCCTTAAGGGAACCGAGAGACAACCCCCTTTTCCATTCCGGATTGAAGGAAGGACAGAAAGTGGGCAAGGCGAATGGCCAGAGAGTAAAACTCTGATCAGAGCACCAGGATAAGAAGATCTTCCACGTCCTGTGGTAGATCTTGGCGGACGTTGGTTTCCTGGCCTGTCTCATAGTGGCAATGACCTCTTGAGATAACCCTGAAGACGCTAGGATCCGGGACACAATGGCCACGCAGTCAGGTTGAGGGCCGCCGAATTCAGATGGAAAAAACGGCCCTTGAGACAGCAAGTCTGGCCGGTCTAGTAGTGTCCACGGTTGGCCTACCGTGAGATGCCACAGATCCGGGTACCACGACCTCCTCGGCCAGTCTGGAGCGACGAGGATGGCGCGGTGGCTGTCGGATCTGATCCTGCGTAACACTCTGGGCAGCGGTGCCAGAGGAGGAATATGTGAGGCAGGGAAACTGCGACCAATCCTGCACTAATGCGTCTGCCGCCAGAGCTTTGTGATCTTGAGAACGTGCCATGAATACCGTGACTTTGTTGTTGTGCCGGGACGCCAATAGGTCGACGTCCGGCTTCCCCCAGCGGCAACAAATCTCTTGAAACACATCCGGTCGAAGAGACCATTCCCCTGCGTCCATGCCCTGGCGACTGAGAAAGTCTGCTTCCCAGTTTTCTACACCCGGGATGTGAACTGCGGAGATGGTGGAGGCTGTGGCTTCCACCCACAGCAGAATCCGCCGGACTTGCTGGAAGGCTTGCCGACTGCTTGTGCCGCCTTGGTGGTTGATGTATGCCACCGCCTTGGCGTTGTCCGACTGAATTCGGATCTGCCTGCCTTCCAGCCATGGCTGGAACGCTTTTAGGGCTAGAACACTGCCCTTATCTCCAGAACATTGATCTGGAGGGAAGACTCTGCTGAGTCCATGTACCCTGAGCCCTGTGGCGGAGGAAGACTCCCTGACAGACTCGCGTCCGCCGTGACCACAGGCCAGGATGTGGGCAGGAAGGACTTTTTCCTTTGACAAGAGTGGGAAGAAGCCACCACTGAAGGGAGGCCATGGCTGCCCGAGAAGGAGCAACGTCCTTGTCGAGGGACGTCGATTTGCTGTCCCATTTGCGGAGAAAGTCCCATTAAAGTGGGCGCAGATGAATCAGCGCAAACGGAGCTGCCTCTATTGCTGCCACCAACTTCTCTAGGAAGTGCATGAGGCGCCTCAAAGGGTGTGACTGGGCTCGAAGGAACGATTGCACCCCTGTCTGTAGTGAACGCTGTTTGTCCAGCGGAAGCTTCACTATCGCTGAGAGAGTATGAAACTCCATGCCGAGATATGTCAGTGATTGGGCCGGTGTCAATTTTGACTTTAGGAAAAATTGATGAACCACCCGAATCTCTGGAGAGTCTCTAGAGCCATGTTCAGGCTGTGCTGGCATGCCACCCGAGAGGGGGCCTTGACTAGCAGATTGCCTGAGAGAGTAGGACCGCTACCACAGTTGTCATGACCTTGGTGAAGGCCCGTAGGGCTGTCACCAGGCCGAAAGTTAGTGCCACGAACTGAAGGTGTTCGTTCCCTATGTCGAAGCGCAGGAAGTGCTGATATCCTGATACAATCGGCACGTGGAGATAAGCATCCCTGATGTCGATTGATGCTAGGAAGCCTCCTTGGGCCATCAAAGGCGATGGCAAGCGGAGAGATTCCATCCGGAACCGTCAGGTTCTCTGTCCGTTGAGCAGTGTGAAGTCCAGAACGGGGCGGGGTGATCCGTCCTATCTGGTACCACGAACAAGCTGGAGTAAAAAAGCCGCGACTACGTTCTTGAAGGGGAACGAGGATCGCAACTCCTCCTGCCTTCGGAGTGTTCACCGCCTGGAAACGTGCATCGGCTCGCTCGGGGGACGGAGATGCTGTGAAGCAACGAGTCGGAGGACGAGAACTGAGCTCTATCCTGTGACCGTAAGACAGAATGTCTCCTACATCGGTCTTGGACATGTGGGGACCACTCCCCTGACCTGGACCGCCATGCAGAAAAGGTTCTCTGTGCCCGGCGGAGGATGAAAATACCCTCGCCTGAGACGTCAAAGACGCTAATTGCGGAGCACAGGATGACCGCATCGATCTGAGACAGAGCAGCTGAGATAGCCTGGAGTGCCCACCCCTGCAAAGGCTGGGGCAACGGACGCGCCTATGGCTTCATAGATGGATCCCATTAGGTGTTCTATCTGTCTGTCCGTGGCATTCTTGAGCGTGGACCCGCCAGCCACTGCTACTACTGATCTAGCCGCCAGTCCAGAGACTGGAGGGCACCTTATGACACTGAGCCGAAACCTTAACAACGTCAGATAGGAAGAGACAACGTGTGTTATAAGGCGTTCAGTAAAACGCTTGTCCGGGAAGGTGTGCTTCTGGACAGTATCTGTGCATTAGCTGGACTGGGACTGCGGTTCGTGCTGGAGTTTACCACGTAATAACTAGAGGCCACCCCAGGAACACGCTTCGTCGCAGACCGATAGAGGCCTGGGGCGATCCCGCAGTGCCCGGGCCTGTGTAAGGGGCCGGTCTGGACTGCAAACTCCTAGTCTCTTAGCCGACCATTTGTCCATGGCCTGAGACATGGATAGTGAAAATGATCCAGAGAGTTTCTCAGCAAAGCTGTAACTCTGTCCCTGCCGCCTGGATAGGGAACGCCGGCGAAGTTTTCATCATGCAAACTCTGTCGCTGTCATCTGTGCAGTGCCCGTAATATAGGCGCACAAGAGGTTAAAATAAGCCAGTGTCTTGGCACCCTTACTCTTTAAGAGCAGACAACAGCCTGTCGTCCGCAGAGTAATCAGTGAGGGTATACAGCCAAAAACAAATAATGCTGCCGAACAGTGAAATCATATACCATATAAATAAACACATATATATATATATATATATATATATATATATATATATATATACACTGCGGCACCAAGGGGGGGACAACACCCTAGGAAGACCACCTTTGAAAAACTGGTGCCCCCCAGTGCTCAGTGAGGGGGAAGGAGGATAGCAACGTATGCTCCAGCCCTCCCTACGTTATGATGCAGGGCTCTGTCTGCGGGAATCCGGTGGTCTATAGTGATCAGTGAGGGGGGGCGGAGGACAGCGAGGTGTGCTCCAGCCCTCACTGTCGGCAACATACCGACCATCCCGCCCTTCTCCCTGACTGGCAGGCTCAGGGGCGGGAGTTTAACACACTAGGCCGCAAAAGCCGGGGACTAAAGTAAAAACCGCGGCCGGCAAACAGGCACGGTCGGCGCGGTAGTCCCGGACAAAAAATGCACACCGCAGTCGCAGCTGCGTCTGAGGCCAAGGTGCTTCATGCACCGTGCCAACGGGGACACAGAGTACCTGTAGCTGCAGGGTGTCCCTGACGATACTCCGTCTCCTGTCCGGCAGGGGCTGCGGATGTGGCTTGTAGCCCCCAGATTCTCTGCCCCGGGTCTCCCTCAGCTGCAGCCAGAAGTTGCTGAAAAACATGGCTGACGGCGTTCTCTGAGGAGGAGGGCGGCGTGGGCCAAAAGTGCGGGAATCTGGTGCCTCAGCGTGGGTAGTGAGGGGGGCGGAGGACAGCTCAATGTACTACAGCCCTCACTGTCGGCGTCATACCGACCGTCCCGCCCTTTTCCCTGACTGGCAGGTCTGGGGGCGGGAGAATCCCATACTAGGCCGCAAAAGCCAGGGATTAAAGTTGAAATCGCGGCCGGCCGGCAGTGCACGGTCGGCGCGGTAGTCCCGGACCCACACGCACGCCGCAGTCGCTGCAGCGTCTGGGCCCAAGGTGCTTTATGCGCCGTCCCAACGGGGACACAGAGCACCTGGAATATGCGGTACTAGGCCGCAGAAGCCGGGGACTAGAGTATAAGCGCGGCCGGCCACAAGCGCGGTCAGCGCGGTAGTCCCGGCGCACTAACACGCCCAGCAGTGCTGCAGCATGTATGACACAAGCGCTCCATGCGCCGTCCCCAAGGGGACACAGAGTACCTCACAGTAGCAGGGCCATGTCCCTGACGATACCCAGCTCCTGTCCAGCAGATTCCCAGGGGCTGCGGAGGGAGCACGGTCCCAGTGTCTGGAGACCGATTATGGATCCCACTTCACCCAGAGCCCTGCAGGGATGGGGAAGGAAAACAGCATGTTGGCTCCTGCCTATGTACCCGCAATGGGCACCTCAACCTTAACAACACCGCCGACCAGAGTGGGGTGAGAAGGGAGCATGCTGGGGGCCCTATATGGGCCCACTTTTCTTCCATCCGACATAGTCAGCAGCTGCTGCTGACTAAGTTGTGGAGCTATGCGTGGATGTGTGCCTCCTTCGCACAAAGCTTAAAAACTGAGGAGCCCGTGATGCACGGTAGGGTGTATAGCAGAGGGGAGGGGTTTACACTTTTAAGTGTAATACTTTGTGTGGCCTCCGGAGGCAGTAGCTATACACCCAATTGTCTGGGTCTCCCAATGGAGCGACAAAGAAAGTATGCGGGTTTGGTGTGCGAGCCCACATCAAAGCAAAGGATAAGACATATTGCGCAAATGTACATCATATGTTGTGAAGTGGTTTAACAACAGCCGAATGGCTTCTACGTACCAGTTTAACCCAACTGCTCAGCAGATCTAGATGCTCCCTAAGCGGCCTTATAGACTTATCTCATTATCAAAAAACAATCACCTACCAGGTGTTGTGAAGGGTTGGTGGTCCTCCATCATGACGTCCTTGTACAGATCCTTGTGTTCTTCTATATATTCCCACTCCTCCATGGAGAAATGGACAGTGACATCCTGACACCTTATAGGAACCTGACACACAATGATACAGTCATCACCAAACACATCGTCCCTTGTGTTACTGTATAATGTCCCAGTGTTCCCAGCAGCGCTCACCTCTCCAGTCAGCAGCTCAATCATCTTGTTGGCGAGTTCAAGGACTGTCTGCTCATTATTTCGATCACAAATTTTATTTCTTTCCCCTGACAAGACAGAGTGGCTTCTTGATGCTTTTTTCACTATGGTAAAATCCTGGAAAGAGAATTTGGCAATTACATGTCCAAATTCTCTCACTTCTTTCACTGGCGATGCAATATAAGAGTATATATCCTTAATTCCTTACCTCTCCAGTAAGCTGGTAGATTATCTCCAGAGTAAGGCTTAATAACCTCTTGGTCATCTCATTCTTG
Source organism: Anomaloglossus baeobatrachus (assembly GCF_048569485.1). Classification (NCBI taxonomy): domain Eukaryota; kingdom Metazoa; phylum Chordata; class Amphibia; order Anura; family Aromobatidae; genus Anomaloglossus; species Anomaloglossus baeobatrachus. The sequence goes on along the minus strand of NC_134357.1, from coordinate 271,073,019 downwards.
TCTTTTTCCATTCTTGGTTGCTTAGTCAATAAAAGTACCATTGTCCTGTGGAGTTTGAATAAAGTGTACCTATGAGTTCTTACACTGCAGAGACATTAAAAACCTAAGGCGTACTTTGCACGCTGCGACATCGCTAGCGATCTCGTTAGCGATGTGAAATTCTCGATCGCAAGTGCGATCTTTTGAGATCACACATAGGTCATTTTACGTATGTGCGATCTCAAAAGATCACACTTGCGATCTAGAATTTCACATCGCTAACGAGTTCGCTAGCGATGTCGCAGCGTGCAAAGTACCCCTAACAGCATTCCTAAAGCTGTACCGGTCAAAAATATGTCCAAGCAAGTAGCAAATGAAACAAATAGTTTGAACCTAGAACAACATGTAAATAGTTTAAAAACTCTATTTACTCTTTAAATCTCTTTAAAGGGAATCTGTCACCAGGTTTTTCTACCCCTTTTGAGGGCATTATGTAGGGGTAAAGACACCAATTCCAGCAATGTAGAACTTACTGGGCTGCTTGATGCAGTTTTGATAAAATCACAGTTTATCTACTGCAGTACTAGCACTTCTCTTAATGCTGAGCTCTGTATAACCGCTTCCACACCACTGTTTGTCAGCTTTCTATGTACACTGTGCAGAGGCAGAAAGCTGGAAATCAGTATTGGGGCAGGCAGAGTTATACAGAGCTCATGAATATAGAGGACTACATGGCAGCGGGTTTTGCTAGTCATCTTGAGATGATCTTCTACTGATAAAACATGCGTTACATCTATGGATTTAATATACTGAATGCAAGACATCCAGATAAGATCATGAGTTGTCCAAATTGTGGTATGGAAAAAACAGATCTATATCATGGGATATGGCAGTGCGAAAGGATTGAAAGATTTTGGAAACAAGTCCAAGGGGTAGTAAGGAAAATCTGGAATAGAAATGTAGAGTTAGATCCAATGGTCTGGTTATTTCACTATCAGCATCGGGAGGAGGGAGAGAAAGGGGGAGACAAGTTACATATTTTCCATGATATAGCAATGATAAGGAAAGAAGGGAATTTTGTTTACTTACCGTAAATTCCTTTTCTTCTAGCTCCTTATTGGGAGACCCAGACAATTGGGTGTATAGCTTCTGCCTCCGGAGGCCACACAAAGTATTACACTTTAAAAAGTGTAACCCCTCCCCTCTGCCTATACACCCCCCCCGTGCATCACGGGCTCCTCAGTTTTGGTGCAAAAGCAGGAAGGAGGAAACTTATAAATTGGTCTAAGGTAAATTCAATCCGAAGGATGTTCGGAGAACTGAAACCATGAACCAAAAGAACAATTCAACATGAACAACATGTGTACACAAAAGAACAACAGCCCGAAGGGAACAGGGGCGGGTGCTGGGTCTCCCAATTGGAGCTAGAAGAAAAGGAATTTACGGTAAGTAAACAAAATTCCCTTCTTCTTTGTCGCTCCATTGGGAGACCCAGACAATTGGGACGTCCAAGAGCAGTCTCTGGGTGGGTAAAAGAATACCTTAATAAAAAGAGCCGAAACGGCCCGCTCTTACAGGTGGGCAACCGCCGCCTGAAGGACTTGCCTACCTAGACTGGCGTCTGCCGAAGCATAGGTATGCACCTGATAGTGTTTCGTGAAAGTGTGCAGACTAGACCAGGTAGCTGCCTGACACACCTGCTGAGCCGTAGCCCGGTGCCGCAATGCCCAGGACGCACCCACGGCTCTGGTAGAATGGGCTTTCAGCCCCAAAGGAAGCGGAAGCCCAGAAGAACGGTAGGCTCCAAGAATCGGATCCTTGATCCACCGAGCCAAGGTTGACTTGGAAGCCTGCGAACCTTACGCTGGCCAGCGACAAGGACAAAGAGCGCATCAGAACGGCGCAGGGGCGCCGTGCGAGACACGTAGAGCCGGAGTGCTCTCACCAGATCTAACGAGTGCAAATCCTTTTCACATTGGTGAATTGGATGAGGGCAAAATGAAGGTAAGGAGATATCCTGATTGAGATGAAAAGGGGATACCACCTTAGGGAGAAATTCCGGGACCGGACGCAGAACCACCTTATCCTGGTGAAAAACCAGGAAGGGGGCTTTGCATGACAACGCTGCTAGCTCCGACACTCTACGGAGCGATGTAACTGCCACTAGAAATGCCACCTTCTGTGAAAGACGTGATAAAGAGACATCCCGCAGCGGCTCGAAAGGTGGTTTCTGAAGAGCCCTTAGCACCCTGTTAAGATCCCAGGGTTCCAGCGGCCGCTTGTAAGGTGGGACTATGTGGCAAACTCCTTGCAGGAACGTGCGGACCTGCAGAAGCCTGGCTAGACGCTTTTGAAAAAATACGGATAGCGCCGATACTTGTCCCTTGAGAGAGCCGAGAGACAAACCCTTGTCCATTCCGGATTGAAGGAAGGAAAGAAAAGTGGGTAAGGCAAACGGCCAGGGGGTAAAACCCTTATCAGAGCACCAGGATAAGAAGATCCTCCAAGACCTGTTGGTTTCCTGGCCTGTCTCATAGTGGCAATGACATCTTGAGATAACCCTGAGGACGCTAGGAGCCAGGACTCAATGGCCACACAGTCAGGTTGAGGGCCGCGGAATTCAGATGGAAAAATGGCCCTTGAGACAGCAAGTCTGGTCGGTCTGGGGGCGCCCACGGTTGACCCACCGTGAGGTGCCACAGATCCGGGTACCACGACCGCCTCGGCCAATCTGGAGCGACGAGAATGGCGCGACGACAGTCGGACCTGACTTTGCGCAGCACTCTGGGCAGCATCGCCAGAGGGGGAAATACATAAGGCAGTCGAAACTGCAACCAATCCTGAACTAATGCGTCCGCCGCCAGAGCTCTGTGATCTTGAGACCGTGCCATGAATGCCGGGACTTTGTTGTTGTGCCGTGACGCCATGAGATCGACGTCCTGCGTTCCCCAGCGGCGACAGATCTCTCGAAACACGTCTGGGTGAAGAGACCATTCCCCCGCGTCCATGCCCTGGCGACTGAGAAAGTCTGCTGCCCAGTTTTCTACGCCCAGGATGTGAACTGCGGAGATGGTGGAGGCTGTGGCCTCCGCCCACAGCAGAATCCGCCGAACTTCCTGGAAGGCTTGACGGCTGCACGTGCCGCCATGGTGGTTGATGTACGCGACCGCCGTGGCGTTGTCCGACTGTATGCGGATCTGCCTGCCCTCCAGCCACCGATGGAACGCCTTTAGGGCTAGATACACTGCCCTTATCTCCAGAACATTGATCTGAAGGGAGGACTCTGTCGGAGTCCAGGTTCCCTGAGCCCTGTGGTGGAGAAAAACCGCTCCCCACCCTGACAGACTCGCGTCCGTCGTGACCACAGCCCAGGATGGGGGCAGGAAGGATTTTCCCTGCGACAGAGAAGTGGGAAGAAGCCACCACTGAAGAGAGGTTTTGGCTGCTAGGGAAAGAGAGACGTTCCTGTCTAGGGACGTCGACCTCCTGTCCCATTTGCGGAGAATGTCCCATTGGAGTGGACGCAGATGAAACTGCGCAAAGGGGACTGCCTCCATTGCTGCCACCATCTTCCCCAGGAAGTGCATGAGGCGCCTCAAGGGGTGTGACTGGCCCCGAAGAAGAGAGTGCACCCCTGTCTGCAGCGAAAGCTGTTTGTCCAGCGGTAGCTTGACTATCGCTGAGAGAGTATGAAACTCCATCCCGAGGTAAGTCAGTGATTGGGTCGGTGTCAATTTGGACTTTGGGAAATTGATGATCCACCCGAACCTCTGGAGAGTCTCCAGAGCGACGGTCAGGCTGTGTTGACATGCCACCCGGGAGGGTGCCTTGACTAGGAGATCGTCTAAGTAAGGGATCACCGAGTGGCCCTGAGAGTGTAGGACCGCCACAACGGATGCCATGACCTTGGTGAAGACCCGTGGGGCTGTCGCCAGGCCGAAAGGCACAGCCACAAACTGAAGGTGTTCGTCCCCGATGGCGAAACGCAGGAAGCGTTGATGCTCGGGTGCGATCGGCACATGGAGATAAGCATCCCTGATGTCGATTGATGCTAGGAAGTCTCCTTGAGACATCGAAGCGATGACTGAGCGGAGAGATTCCATCCGAAACAGTCTGGTTCTCACGTGTCTGTTGAGCAGTTTGAGGTCCAGAACGGGACGGAATGATCCGTCCTTTTTTGGCACCACGAACAAGTTGGAGTAAAAACCGCGACCACGTTCCTGAAGGGGAACGGGGATCACAACTCCTTCTGTCTTCAGAGTGTTCACCGCCTGAAAAAGTGCATCGGCTCGCTCGGGGGGCGGAGATGTTCTGAAGAAACGAGTCGGAGGACGAGAGCTGAACTCTATCCTGTAACCGTGAGACAGAATGTCTCTCACCCATCGGTCTTGGACATGTGGCCACCAGGCGTCGCAAAAGCGGGAGAGCCTGCCACCGACCGAGGATGCGGTTTGGGGAGGCCGAAAGTCATGAGGAGGCCGCCTTGGAGGCAGTGCCTCCGGCGGTTTTTTGGGGACGTGACTTAGACCGCCACGCATAAGAGTTCCTCTGGCCCTTCTGTGGCCTGTTGGACGAGGAGGATTGGGACTTGGCTGAGGGCCGAAAGGACCGAAACCTCGATTGAATTTTCCGTTGCTGAGGTCTGTTTGGTTTGGACTGGGGTAAGGACGAGTCCTTTCCCTTGGATTGCTTAATAATTTCATCCAATCGCTCGCCAAACAATCGGTCGCCAGAAAATGGCAAACCGGTTAAGAACTTCTTGGAAGCAGAGTCTGCCTTCCATTCGCGTAGCCACATGGCCCTGCGGACTGCCACCGAATTAGCGGATGCTACCGCTGTACGGCTAGCAGAGTCCAGGACGGCGTTCATGGCGTAGGACGAAAAAACCGACGCCTGAGAAGTCAAAGACGCAACTTGCGGAGCAGAGGTACGTGTGACCGCATTAATCTCAGACAGACAAGCTGAGATAGCTTGGAGTGCCCACACGGCTGCAAAGGCCGGGGCAAAAGACGCGCCTGTGGCTTCATAGATGGATTTCATCAGGAGCTCTATCTGCCTGTCAGTGGCATCCTTGAGCGATGAGCCATCTGCCACTGATACTACAGATCTAGCCGCCAGTCTAGAGACTGGAGGATCCACCTTGGGACATTGAGCCCAACCCTTAACTACGTCAGAGGGGAAGGGGTAACGTGTGTCAATAAGGCGCTTAGTAAAGCGCTTGTCCGGAAATGCTCTGTGCTTCTGGACAGCATCTCTGAAGTTAGAGTGATCGAAAAACGCACTCCGTGTACGTTTGGGAAACCTAAACTGGTGTTTCTCCTGCTGCGAATCCGACTCCTCTATAGGTGGAGTTGGGGGAGAAAGATCTAGCACCTTGTTGATGGACGCTATAAGGTCATTTACTATGGCGTCCCCTTCAGGTGTATCAAGATTGAGAGCAACGTCAGGGTCAGAGCCCTGAGCTGCGACATCCGCCTCATCCTCCAGAGAGTCCTCAAGCTGAGACCCCGAGCAGCGTGAGGAAGTCGGGGAAGATTCCCAGCGAGCCCGCCTAGCCGGTCTGGGACTGTGGTCCGTGCCGGAGTCCTCCTCGTGAGACCTAGGGGCCACCCCGGGAGCACGCTGTGGCGCAGACCGAGAGGGGCCTGGAGGCGATGATCCAACAGTGCCCGGGGCCTGTGTAAGGACCGATCTGGACTGCAAGGCTTCTAGTATCTTAGCAGACCATTTGTCCATAGACTGAGCCATGGATTGTGAAAGCGACTCAGAGAGTTTCTCAGCAAAAACTGCAAACTCTGTCCCTGCCACCTGGACAGGGGAAGCAGGCGGTTCTGCCTGAGTCGAGGGTCCCACCAGTGCCCGAGGCTCCGGCTGAGCGAGTGCAACAGGGGCCGAGCATTGCTCACAGTGAGGGTAGGTGGAACCTGCAGGTAACATAGCCGCACAAGAGGTACAGGTTGCAAAATAACCCTGTGTCTTGGCACCCTTGCTCCTTGTGGACGACATGCTGTTGTCTCCTAGGAGAGTGATCACTGAGGGTATATAGCCAAGAGCAAAACAATTCGGCCGAACAGAGAAAATGTATACAAATATATATATATATATATATATATATATATATATATATATATATATATATATACACACACTTCGGCACCCTAGGGGGACCAGCACCGGGTGACCGGTGTGGCTTACCGACCGCCCAAAGTGGTGTGTGTGTCCACCAGATTCCCTGCCTTGGGCCTCCCAGAGCTGCAGAGCTCGTTCCTGAAATCCTCCACCGGCAGAATGTGATTGTAAAAATGGCTGCCGGAGCTCTCAGGGGAGGAGGGAGCCGTGGACGGCGACTAGTAAAGTGCGGGAATCTGGTGCCCCACAGTGATCAGTGAGGGGGGGGAGGAAACCTAAAGTATGCTCCAGCCCTCACTGTCGACGTCAGGTCGACCGTCCCGCCCTTACCCCTGACTGGCAGGCCCGGGGGCGGGAGTTATGGTACTAGGCCGCATGAAGCCGGGGACTAAATTTAATACCGCGGCCGACAAACAGGCGCGGTCGGCGCGGAAGTCCCGGTCGTCACAAAACCAGCAGCAGCTGCAGCGTCTGTGAAACAAGCGTTCCATGCACCGTCCCCATGGGGACACAGAGTACCTTTAGATGCAGGGCCCTGTCCCTGATGATACCAAGTCTCCTGTCCGGCAGATTCCCACAGGGGCTGCGGAGGGAGCCCGGTCCCAGTGAATGGATGACCGGTTAGGATCCCACTTCTCCCAGAGCCTCTAAGGGATGGTGAAGGAAAACGGCATGTGGCTCCAGCCTTTGTGCCCGCAATGGGTACCTCAACCTTAACAGCACCGCCGACTTAGTGGGGTGAGAAGGGAGCATGCCGGGGGCCCTGTGGGGGCCCTCTTTTCTTCCAACCGATAAAATCAGCAGCTGCTGCTGACTAAAATGGGAGCATGAGTGGATGTGTGCCTCCTTCCACACAAAGCATAAAAACTGAGGAGCCCGTGATGCACGGGAGGGTGTATAGGCAGAGGGGAGGGGTTACACTTTTTAAAGTGTAATAATTTGTGTGGCCTCCGGAGGCAGAAGCTATACACCCGATTGTCTGGGTCTCCCAATGGAGCGACAAAGAAAGGGCTATTCTTCAGAAGTGGCTGGTGAAGGAAGCGAGCTGAAAGTATAGTTGGCCAAATTCTGGGTTGTGTCGCATGGAGAGGGGAGGAGGGGGGTTGGGAGGGATAGTGTTTACAAGTAATGTTTGTAACAAGTTATCAAGGAATGCTGAAGGGGGGTAGCGGAGACTGAATAACGGAAATATACATTGACGAAGAAGGGGAAGGAGCAAATTTGATGACTGTGACAAATATTTGATCGATAAATTGTAGAGACTAGGTTATTTCATATTTTGATTTGTTGACCCTTATTTTCTTCATTCTGTACCCTATTTTACCATTACAAGAAAAGAAATAAACATTTGGTTTAAAAAAAAAACCAAACAACAACATGCATTATATAAAAAGTAAGTGATATCACTGCAATCAGGGACTCACTCTACATTCTGCTACTGTTAAAGGGAACCGGTCACCAGATTTGGCGACTATAAGCTGCGGCCACCACTAGTGAGCTCTTATATACAGCATTCCAGAATACTGTGTAGAGTGTAAAGATCACTTTTATAATACTCACCTAAGGGTAGGTCACAGTCTGATGAGTGTCGCTGCTCTCCAGTCTGGCGCCTCCTCTCTCCGGGATCGACATCCTCCTTCTTCTGAGGCTTGTGTGCATGATGATCATCCTATGTCATGCACACTAGCTGGCACGGAGGTCCTGCGCAGGCACACTCTGATCTGCCCAGCTCAGGGCAGATCAAAGTATTGTAGTGCGCATGCAGTCTTTAACCTTACCTTGCGCATTACTGTACCTTGATCTACCCTCAGTAGGGCGGACACAGTGCGCTTTCGCAGGACCGCAATGTTGGCTTGTGTGGATGATGTAGACGTGTCATGCACACTGGGTTGGGTAGTAGCAGGACGGAGATCGCAGCAGAGAGGAGCGCCGTGCCGGACAAAGGAGGTGTCGTACCGTAGAGCAGCAACACCCATCGGTCTGGACTGCCCCCTAGGTGATTATTCTAAAAGTGTTTTTTACGTTATACAGCGCGGCCTGGGCTCTTATATACAGCATTCTGGAATGTTATATATAAAAGCCCACTGGTGGTGGCCGCAGCTTAAAGAAGTGGTTCAGCCATATTTGTTTTTTTCTATATCGATATTATATTGAGAAACAATGTTTCTCTCAAATACCTTATGTTGGCAATAGCCTGTGAGAGGCGCTATTGCAGACCACTGTTCCCCCAATCCAGTGATGTAACATCAAGTTTCGGATACGTCACATCCCCGCGGTGAGCTGGCCAGATGAATCCACGTCACCTCTTATTACCAAGATGGGAAAGAGGTGACGTGGGGTCATCTGGCCAGCGCTTGCGCAGAATGGTGGGGGCAGAGGGGAAAGTGCAGGCACGAGATTATGGGCGGGTACTTGCTGATGAAAATCACAGCGCCGCCTATAATCTCACGCCTGCGCAACACGTCACCAGCAGTCACACTGTGCACAGTCCGCACGGCGCATGCGCGAGACCTCGGGAGCACTGGGCGGCGTCCTGAAGTATGAAATTGAGTGATGGGGGATGGCGTAAAGCAGCAGGAGGCAGAATAACGGACACCAGACAGCCCGCCCCCGTGTACGATTACCAAGATTTGCATAGGAAAAAGGTACCACTTTATAAAGTATTTATTTTGGTCTAAAAGGGGGCACAATAACCATAGTAACCTTGCTAGAATGCAGCCCACGAGCTGGAGAAGGGGAATCTTTTAGGTTTAGTGTAAAATTTCTACTGACAGGTTCCCTTTAAGCAGTAAAGGTATACTATACTTTTCACACACTGCTTCTACATTTTAACTCATTATCTACATTATTATCTTCTGCCTTTAGAAACACAACAAACTCAATCATGTCATGTTATGTAAATCATTTTGGTGTAAGGCTGCATGAAAGCATAGCAGACCAAAAAATGAGCACACTGGATAAGATGTCCCCTTCTAGCAACCTCTGGTCTTTCTGACATGGTTGTTAACACGGTCATTCAATTAAGAGGTGTTGCCACTAATAGAACTTATTGAATTAAAATAACTTTTTATAATTGGTGCATTAGGCACCAGGTATCCTCATTTCTTCAGTTAAGAACATTCTGTACTTCTTAAGTGAAAGTTTTGAGGAGTGTGGTAAACTTAATACCATCAGTGTTCAGGTTTCTGTGTAATCCACTACTTTAGGGAAAAAGATGTCACAAGAACTGCTAATATAAAGGTTGATCAGAGTACTAAGGTCTGCTACTTAGTAACCATTATGTCAGCCAAATGAGTGAGGGAGAAACAGGCTCTAGCTTCCTCTGACCTGACTCTTTGGCCTTATTTTTTTGCATCAGTGTATTAATGCCAAAGCCAGAAGAGGAGCTTAAAAAGAAACACTGTACTTGAAAGGTTGTCACCTGTTCAGTGTTTTGGAGACACCTCCGGTTTTGGCAAATACTGATGAGATACTGATCGAAAAAAAAAATACTGATGTGTGAATGAGGCCTTATATAGATTTTCTTCTTCTGCAAAGTAAATCAGATTTCAAATCAATGACGTAGCAGGGCTGAGTGTGTAGGATGTAGCGGGGCTGAGTGTGTAGGATGTAGCGGGGCTGAGTGTGTAGGATGTAGCGGGGCTCAGTGCGTGCGATGTAGCGGGGCTCAGTGCGTAGGATGTAGCGGGGCTCAGTGTGTAGGATGTAGCGGGGCTCAGTGTGTAGGATGTAGCGGGGCTCAGTGTGTAGGAAGTAGCGGGGCTCACTGGGTACGACGTAGCGGGGCTCACTGGGTACGACGTAGCGGGGCTCACTGGGTACGACGTAGCGGGGCTCACTGGGTACGACGTAGCGGGGCTCAGTGCGTAGGATGTAGCGGGGCTCAGTGTGTAGGATGTAGCGGGGCTCAGTGCGTACGATGTAGCGGGGCTCAGCGCGTACGATGTAGCGGGGCTCAGCGCGTACGACGTAGCGGGGCTCAGCGCGTACGACGTAGCGGGGCTCAGCGCGTACGACGTAGCGGGGCTCACTGGGTACGACGTAGCGGGGCTCACTGGGTACGACGTAGCGGGGCTCACTGGGTACGACGTAGCGGGGCTCACTGGGTACGACGTAGCGGGGCTCAGTGCGTAGGATGTAGCGGGGCTCAGTGCGTACAATGTAGCGGGGCTCAGTGCGTACAATGTAGCGGGGCTCAGTGTGTATGCTGGGGCAGCACACTATGTGAGGGCATCTTTATGTATAGGGCGCACTGTTACGGCTATGGACGCGGTACCACTCTGTATGGGAACTCAAATGGGCCTCGCTAGGAGAATATTTTGTGTGGGCACGGTAACAGTATAAAAGAAAAACTGCAGTGGCATGCGTGCAGCTTTATTTCCCATTGTTGGGGTGCATGTTATTAGGGACCACCATCATAAATTGGAATCAACAGTGGGAAAAGCAGAAGACATCTGAACTGTCACAAATGGACACCATTATCACAGCAGGTAAGAGGTTTCCTCGGATACAGCCTCTGCCATCACATCACAGCAATACGAGGACAGCCGTAAAGTGGGAGAGGATGGAGCTGGCTGTGGCCACAGGACAAGCCAGGCCCTGCACATCCCAGACACAGAGGCGGGCGCCTGCACAGCGCACAGCACAGGAGGGCAGCAGAGAACGGCACTGCATACATACCAGCAACTCTCGGGCTGTCCGGTCCTAGTGACAGAGGACCTGTGATGATGTCACTGCCATGTGACCAGTCACGTGAGGGGGCGGGGCTCAGCACTCGTTTCTGAAGCAGCTGTGAGGGAACTTAGGATAGCGCTGGCTTCATGGAGACTTGTAGCTCTCCCTTTCCCTTTGTGCCTCTGTCCTGTCTGTGACTGCTAGTGCTGCAGTATAGCAGAGAGGTTATAGCCCAGAAATTGTCAGAAATATATAGTGCACATGAAACCTCTACTAATAGAAATGAAAAAGAGGAGAGAAGAATGTGAACTGGATAAAAAGTAACTAATATTATGTCCATTTAAAATGGGAAGGAATAAGTGACTAGCACCCCCACCTCCTGTGTGCCAGCTGTCACCCCGCGGCATCGGTCCTGGCTGGTTATGGAGTCCATCAGGGCTAATAATCCCCATAAATACCGCTGTTAGTTGTATCAGTAGTGTCTAAGTGGTTAAAGGGGGTTAAAAGACCCCCTTTGACACCATCACCTCTCCCCGAGAATGTATTGTGGGTGCCAATGTTTGCTATGGTACCCCAGGTCAAACAATGACCCCCAGGGTACAGTGGCCTGTTAGATACTGCTACAAGGAGTGTCTAAAGGGGGCTTTACACGCTACGATATTGTTAATGTTTTATCGTCGGGGTCACGTCGTTAGTTTCGCACATCCGGCGTCATTAACGATATCACAGTGTGTGACACTTTTGTGCCACCTAAAACGATCGCCAAAATCGTTCGCCGCGGAGAGGTCGTCCTAAAACCAAAAATCGTTAAACGCTCATTAGCGATGTTGTTCCTCGTTCCTGCGGCAGCACACATCGCTGTGTGTGAAGCCGCAGGAGCGAGGAACATCTCCTTACCTGCCTCCACCGGCTATGCGGATGGAAGGAGGTGGGCGGAATGTTTACGTCCCGCTCATCTCCGCCCCTCCGCTTCTATTGGCCGCCTGCCGTGTGACGTCTCTGTGACGCCGCATGACCCGCCCCCTTAGAAAGGAGGCGGATTGCCAGCCAGAGCGACGTCGCAGGGCAGGTAAGTCCGTGTGACGGGTGTGCGCGATTTTGTGCGCGACGCACAGCGATATGCCCGTGTCGCACAAACGATGTGGGCGGTTACGCACGATAGCGATATCGCTACCGATATCGCTACCGTGTAAAGCCCGCTTAACAGGCACAGTCAGTGAGTCACTGACAGGTCTCATCTACTGCAGTACAATAGTTATACAATGTATGAAACCTAAAATAAAATGTAAAAACTAGAACCAATATTATGCTAAGAAAAAGAGAATACGAGTACTAGTGCTCAATGGTTATGTTGTACCATTGTATTCCCCAAAAAGTACATGGAAAAAGCCATTAAGAATACATATATAACCTATACACAAAAAAAACAGCCAAAAAGTGAATATACGATGAAAATATAGTTTATTAATTAATTCAATAAAATATACAGCAAGGTATGTCAATGTTTGGAATTGCATATACAGTATATATAAAGAAATAGTGAAAAAGTGAAAAAAAAATAATTCCGGCACAGCAGAGGGAAATGACAAACCCAGAGGTATTTCAATATAAAGAACAATATCACTTCCAAGGATACACCAATAAATAAACTGCAGCTAAATAAATATGCAGGAATATTATAACCATTTATATCAATAAGGTCTGCATATACAAGGTATAGAAGGTAAGTATGGTAGTATCCAAGAAACAGGTAGGGTTCATATTATGTATATTTTTTTGGAGAAACAGGCAAAACACATAGAATCAACATGTGCATATAGCACTGACAAGTGTTCAGATTATGAGGTATTAGCTGAAGTCATGTCTCGCTCTGCTGTGCTGACACCAGGTGCCAACATGTTACGGCGTGAAGCCTTTGTCAGGGGTACAGTGGCCTGTTAGATACTGCTATAGGCCTAAAACACACTTCCGCATAAAAAACGTCCGTGTGACATGGTCCATTTTTCGGGTCCGTGTTCCGTTTTTTTGGGGCGTTTCTCCGGTACGTATGGCATCCGTGTGATGGCGTATGCGAGCCGTGTGTACGTGTAAAATGTCCGTGTTTGTGTGTAAAATGCCTGTGTATGTATATGTCGCGGGCGGGGAGGAGGGTGTCAGCACACCGCGCTCACCCCTTCTGCTCGGGTCCGGCAGCTACTCAGTGGTGGCTCGAGCGGTGGGCCGGATCCCGGGGTTTCTCGAGCGACACTCCTCGCCCGTGAGTGAAAGGGGGGTTTTGTGGTTGGGTGTGGGGATTGTTATAGTTCGTGACGCCACCCACGGTTGTGGTGATTTCACCACCGCTGCTCAATGTGGGGGTCCCGGGGATGGTGATGTGGAGCAGCCAGTTGTTGTGTTGCCCCTCCGTGGGTAGGGGTTGGTGATCCCGGGGGCCAGTGGGGTGCAGGGGCGCAGGGGCAGCGCTGTGCCTTGCGGCACTGAGGTACTCACTCAGCCAGTAAACACGACACAGTTCTTGGTAAACAAACGGCTGGTTGGACGGGTCCCTCGGACGGTTCACGGTGCTGCGGTTCCCTGCGGTTTGCGGTGACGGTCTCTTCCCTGCACCTTTGAAATGTCTGTTTGGTAGCGGTGGATTCCCACCGGTTACCCGCTCCCCGACTGCAATCTGTGCCGGAGGAGCTCCACACTTTGCCCGCAGGCGCCGGCCCTGGGAAACTGGTGCCTTGGCGGTGGCGGTGTTTCCCCGTTGTGGTTGGACCTTTGCCGTCAATCAGGACTTGCTTGTTGGGGGGTCTACGTCCCCTTCACTAACGGATTTAGCAATTTACAGCGACTCCAAGCCTTGCTGGGATCCGAGAAGCCCCTGCTCTGGTGCTGACTGCCCTTTGTATACTGCTCCAGACCCCCGGATACACACAGCCTCCGTGGTCCTTCCAGCAACCTCCAGACAGTCCCACTGCAGATCTTCACCACTGTCTGCTGACCTTGCTGACTCCGTCTGGGCACACAGCCACAGACCAACTTCAGGCTTTCTGTCACTTTCACTGCTGTTTCGCTCTAGCTCCCTCCTGAGCTACACTCTGTTCACCTCCTACTCCTTTCTCCTCCCTGGCTGAACAACCTGGAACTTCCTGCCTCCAGAGCTGTGATCTCCTAGGTGGGCGGACACCAACCGCCTGGCTCCACCCCCTGGTGTGAATCATCAGCCTCTGGAGGAAGGCAACAAGGATTTGTGGGTTAGCTGGTGTACCTACAGGGAATGTGGGGTGCGTGTGTGTTGTTATCTGTGTCCCCTGGCTTGCCCAGGGCGACACATATACGTGAAATGTCCGTGGGGAATGTCCGTTTGTGTGTTGCACAATGTCGTTGATACATGTCGGCTGACAGCAGACAGAGTTGCGCGATGAGAATGAACTCGGGTGAACTTCACCCGACTTCATTGTCATGCCGTGGCTCTGTCTGTGTGCCGCGTACTGATTAGCGGTCACCTGTGAAGGATTCACCAGTGACCGCTAATCCCCCAAGTGACTGAAGTGAGCAGCCCTCTCTCATACTTACCGCTCCCCGATCACCAGCGCGTCGAGGAACAGCTGTGCAGAGAATACGCGGCAACAATTACTTTGAATATGCCGACGGCTCATTAATCAATCTCGTATTCCCTGCTTTCCCCACCCACAGACGCCTGTGATTGGTTGCAGTCAGACACGCCCCCCACGCTGAGTGACAGGTGTCTCACTGCACCCAATCACAGCAGCCGGTGGGCGTGTCTATACTGTGCAGTAAAATAAATTAATTAAAAAAACCGGCGTGCAGTCCCCCCAATTTTAATACCAGCCAGATAAAGCCATACGGCTGAAGGCTGGTATTCTCAGGATGGGGAGCCCCACGTTATGGGGAGCCCCCCAGCCTAACAATATCAGTCAGCAGCCGCCCAGAATTGCCGCATACATTATATGCTACAGTTCTGGGACTGTACCCGGCTCTTCCCGATTTGCCCTGCTGCATTGGCATTCGGGGTAATAAGGAGTTTTTGGCAGCCCATAGCTGCCAATAAGTCCTAGATTAATCATGTCAGACGTCTCCCCGAGATACCTTCCATGATTAATCTGTAAATTACAGTAAATAAACACACACACCCGAACAATACTTTATTCGAAAAAAAACACTAACAAATTGCCTTGTTCACCAATTTTATAAGCCCGAAAAAGCTTCCAGCTCTGCTGCATGAAGGTGACCGGAGCTGCAGAAGACACCGCCGCTCCTGTCAGCTCCACGCAGCTAATGAAAGGAATAGCACGATCAGCTGAGCTGTCACTGAGGTTACTCGCGGCCAACGCTGAATACAGCTGATCGCGCTATTCCCTTCATTAGCTGCGTGGAGCTGACAGGAGCGGCGGTGTCTTCTGCAGCTCCGGTCACCTTCATGCAGCAGAGCTGGAAGCGACGCTGGACCATCCTGGATTACGCCGGACATGGAGGGCTTTTTCGGGCTTATAAAATTGGTGAACAAGGCAATTTGTTAGTGTTTTTTTTTTCTAATAAAGGATTGTTCGGGTGTGTGTGTTTATTTACTGTAATTTACAGATTAATCATGGAAGGTATCTCGGGGAGACGCCTGACATGATTAATCTAGGACTTATTGGCAGCTATGGGCTGCTGCCATTAACTCCTAATTACCCCGATTGCCAACGCACCAGGGCAAATCGGGAAGAGCCGGGTACAGTCCCAGAACTGTCGCATATAATGTATGCGGCAATTCTGGGCGGCTGCTGACTGATATTGTTAGGCTGGGGGGCTCCCCATAACGTGGGGCTCCTCATCCTGAGAATACCAGCCTTCAGCCGTATGGCTTTATCTGGCTGGTATTAAAATTGGGGGGGACCGTACGCCGTTTTTTTAAATTATTTATTTATTTTACTGCACAGTATAGACACGCCCACCGGCTGCTGTGATTGGGTGCAGTGAGACACCTGTCACTCAGAGTGGGGGGCGTGTCTGACTGCAACCAATCACAGGCGTCTGTGGGTGGGGATAGCAGGGAATACGAGATTGATTAATGAGCCGCCGGCATATTCAAAGTAATTGTTGCCGCGTATTCTCTGCACAGCTGTTCCTCGACGCGCTGGTGATCGGGGAGCGGTATGAGCCGGGGGAAGAAAAAAAACGAGCATCAATGTAAGTATGACTGAGAACAGCAGAAAAAAAGGTAAGTATACTGAATTTAATTTAAAAAAAAATAAAAATAAGATCGCTAGTGTAAAAACGCACATGCATGAAATGTGCTGAACACGGACATACTCCGTGTGCGGTCCGTGCAGGCATGGACCCATAGACTTTAGCGGGTCCTTGCCTGCGTGCTGCCGGCCAAAAACGGATATGTCGTCCGTGCAGAAAAGCGCACACACGTACTTATCACATGGAAACACGTTCCGTGTGATTTTACGTGTGTGTGCCATCTACCATTGAATAACATGGGTCTCCGTGTGTACGTGTCTCCGGTACGTGCAAATACGTACTGCACACGTACAAAAATAACGGATGTGTGTTGCGGGTCATAAGCAGAGTCTAACAGTCCCAGTCAGTGAGTCACTGACAGGTCCCATGTACTGCAGTACAATAGTAATAAAATGTATAAACCTAAAATAAAATGTGTCAAAAAAATAAAGAAAAAGCACACACAAATCACATAAAACCCTTTTGCCACTAAAAATGCAGCGTTTGAGATAAAACAAAAAAAAAAAATACACTTGGTATTTTTGCACCTGGGACGATCCCATCTATAAAACTGTCACGTTATTCCGTATTATGAACAACATAAAAACAAAAATATACAAAAAAAACCCCACACCAAATATGTTGCTTTTTCATCATACTGACACACAAAAATGGTAATAAAAAGTGATCAAAAAGTCATATGGAAAAAAAAATAGTATCACTGAAAACGGCAAACCATCCTGCAAAATACAAGCCCTAAATGGCTCCTTCGAAAAAAAAAAAACCTAAAAAAAGTTACAGCTCTCAGAATATGAGGTTGCAAAAACAAATGTGATTTTCGTAAAATATTCTTTTTAGGCTGGAGTCACACTTGCGATTGGAAAATTGGACCGATTCTCATGCTAGAAAGTAGCATGATCTCTGTCCGTGTGTAATGCAACTGCAATGCGATTCTGTGATTTTTCTCTAGATTGTAGTCCGTGTGTGATCCGGATGTGATCCATTTTTATTCTCAGCAGCTATGTCATCTGCCATTCAGCTCTGCTACATGGCCGCTGACAGCAGACACAGACAGAGCCGTGCGATCAGGATGAAGTTGGATGAACTTCACCAGACTTCATTGTCATCCCGCGGCTCTGTCTGTGTGTCGTGGTTTGATTTTCCCCTGAGTGGCAGAAGTGATCGGCGTGATCAGCTGTGCCGTCACTGAGGTTACCCGCTGACACAGCTGCAGTCCTCCACCTGAGATCTGTGGCCGCGAGTAACCTGAGTGATGTCATCGCTGATAGCGCAACTCACTTCAGTTGCTGCGGGGAGCTCACAGAGAACGGTCGTGGTCTGTGGCCACTCTCTGTCAGCTTCCGATGTAGCAGAGCCAATAGCGTCGTGGGACCTCTGTGGATTACGTCGGACCTGGCGGGGTATTTGGGGATTTTAATAAAGTAGTGAAAGAGGGTGGTTTTTCTTTTGTCATTTATTCCAAATAAAGGATTTTTGGGTGTATGTGTTTATTTTCTTTACCTTCCATGATTAACCTGTAAGTTATCTCGGGGAGATGCCTGCCATGATTAACCTAGGAGTTAGTGGCAGCTATGGGCTGCTGCCATTAACTCCTTATTAACTCGATTGACACTGCACCAGAGCAATTCGAGATGAGCCGGGTACAGTCCCGGGACTGTCGCATCTAACGGATGCGGCAATTCTGGGCGGCTGCTGGCTGATATTTTTAGGGTGGTGGGCTCCCCATAACGTGGTGATCCCCATCCTGACAATACCAGCCTCCAGCCGTATGGCTTTACCCTGGCTAGTATCAAAATTGGGGGGGGCCGCATGCCTTTTTTTTTAAATTATTTATTTTAATGCATGATATAGACCGGCCCACCAGCAGCTGTGATTGGTTGCTGTGAGACCGTTGTCACTCAACGTGGGAGCGTGTCTGGCTGCAACCAATCATAGGCGCCGGTGGGCGGGGAAAGCAGTGAATACGTGATGGAATAATGAGCGGCCGGCTTTTTCAAAAGAGGAAAAGCCGCCACAGCTTTGTGACAGCCGTGCAGCGCCGTGCCAGTGATTGGAGATCGTGAGTATGAGAGAGAGGGTGGGGGAGACCTACAGAGAGAGAATGGAGGCCGAGATGGAAAGACCGACTGACAGAGATAGAGATTGACCGTCATCGACAGACCTCACTCATTTCCAGTGTTTTCTGCAACATGCGATAAATGTATTTGAAAAACGTATGTCACTAAGATGGAGTGTGTGCCGTCCGTGTGACATCCGTTTTTTTTTCTCGCACCCATAGACTTTCATTGGAGAGACTCGCGCGAGAAACTCTACAAATGGCAGCATGCTGCGATTTTTTTTCTCAGTCCGATTTGAGCTGAGAAAAAAATAGCAGATGTGAGCTGCCTCATTGACTAACATTGGTTCGAGTGCAATACAAGATTTTCTCGCATTGCACTCGTGCGAGTTAATCACAAGTGTGACTCCAGCCTTAGTGTGTAAAAGTAGCTGTAACGCCTGGTCCCACCAGACCCCGGGGGGGGAGCTCTCCCTCACATCTGCCCAGTCCCAGCATGGCTCCCACATGCATTCCTGCCCCCACTCCCAGGCAGAGAAGGCCTTCCACTTACCGGCCCCAGGGCTCTGCAGACGTTGCTCCCACTCCAAGGCCTGCTGCAGTTTCCTCCTCACACAGAATTGCTGTAGGTGATTCTAGGCTGTGTGCGAGGCCACGCCCCCTTTCTTAAAGTGGCATGCCCCAAATCCTGGAAGTGATCTCAGAGGTCACCTGCTGCCTAATAGGTATTTAAGTTCACTTCCCCCGGCAGCAGGCGCCCGAGCAACGCCTCTATTAGTGCATTGCCAGTGTCCTAATCTGTCTATGCTATTGTTTATGATCCGTACATTTGTTACCTGATTCTAATCCTGTGTCTCACCGTAGTGCCATCTATACCATACCGGCTGTGGACGTCACCACCTATTCCTACCGTGGACGTCACCGTGCCATACCTGCCGTGGACACTATCTGTACCGTACCGGCTGTGGACGTCACCACCCATTCCTACCGTGGACGTCACCGTGCCATACCTGCTGTGGACACTATCTGTACCGTACCGGCTGTGGACGTCACCTGCTGTGAAACATCTCCGGTGCCACTTCCGTGTTCCGCCTGCCGCGGACATCGTACCCGAGCCACGCCTGGCCGTACAGAGACTCCTACCTCCGGTCCCTGGCTGCCGTGCATTTAGGCCTTCTGGGGAGGCGCCGCACAGTCCCTGTATAGGGGTTTGCTGCTGGCCGTCTTCTCAGGGGAGTCCGGTGCACGGTCCAGTGGGTCCACCTCCGGACGTTCGCCGCTCCTCGGTGAGCGTAACAGTTTGCTCGGGCCATGGACTCCGCCGGGATCACGGTTAACCCGCTGAATGACCTGCAACAGGAGCTCTCCCGCCAACGTGAGACCCAAGCAAGGTTCGTGGCTTACATAAAGTCTGTGGAATCCCGTCTGGCATCCATGCAAACCTCCGTATCCTCCGACAGCTCCCAGTTGAGTGAACTACTGCAGGAACTGTCCCGCCAGCATGAGGCCCAGAGACGCATGGCTGAAGATATGGCAGCCGTGGATTCCCGTCTAAATGCCCTGCAGAATCCGGCCTCCTCTACAACTCCCGACTCTGCAGGATTATCGGCATACATGTCTCCTTCTCGCCTGGCCTCCCCACCCATGTATGGAGGGGATCCCCGTTTGTGTCGCGGTTTCTTAAACCAGTGCTCCCTGCACTTTGAGCTGTCGCCGCTGCAGCAAGCGACCGATCGCTCGAAAATCGCATTTATCATGTCTCATCTGACTGGTCAGGCTCTGGCTTGGATGAATCCGCTCTGGGAAAAGAATGACCCGACCGTCCAAGTCCTGTCCGTCTTTCTGACCACCTTCCGTAAGGTGTTCGATGAGCCAGGCCGTCTCTCATCTACTGCCTCTTCACTCATGAGAATCCACCAGGGGAATCTCACCGTGGGACAGTATGCAATCGAGTTCCGCACTCTGTCCTCCGAGCTCAAGTTGAACAATGACGCCTTGGTAGCTGCCTTTTGGGAAGGGTTATCCGGAAAAATCAAGGATGAACTGGCCGGCCCGGGATGTACCTACCACCCTGGAAGAGCTGATCTCTCTGGCTACCCGTATTGATCTCCGCTTCCAAGAGCGTGCCAGAGAGGTCACCCGGGCAAGAAGAACCCCGCGCCTTGCGCCCACCTTCCAAAGGCCGATGTCACTTCCCTCCACCAGGCCTACTGCTCCGCACGAGCCCATGGAGGTCGACCGCGTCACTGAGTCCAGACTGCGACAGAGGAATCGAAGAATGGCAGGAGAGTGCTTTTACTGCGGAAGTGCCAAACATCTTATTCAGGACTGTCCAGTAAAGCCGGGAAACTACAGAGCCTAGGGTCCATCGGAGAGGCCACCCTAGGTCACGCCAAGTCCTCTCCTTTTCTCCAGGTGCCCGTATCCCTGTCCTGCGGCTCCATCCGGTTGTCAGTACATGCGTTCCTGGATTCTGGCTCCGCCGGGAACTTTATCCAGCAGTCTGTGGTGGATCTACACCAGATTCCCGTCCGATGTCTTGCTACCCCCATCAGTCTGTCTTCCGTGGATGGAAAACCGCTTTCCGAACCCATCCGGTTCATCACAGAGAACTGTACAATGCAAGTGGGGTTGCTACACTCTGAGACAATCGCCTTCCATGTGCTCCCTGGCATGGCACATGCTCTTCTTCTGGGAATACCCTGGCTTCGGTCACACAAGCCTGTGCTCGACTGGGATTCCGGAGACATCCTGCAATGGGGTGCTTCTTGCCACAATCACTGCCTGACACCAGTGCATCCTCCGCACCCACCAGTCAAACCGGTCAACCTTCCCGGGTTACCTCCCGCCTACTGGTCCTTTTCCGATGTCTTTGACAAAAAGGAAGCTGAGACGTTGCCGCCACACAGACCCTACGATTGTCCCATCGACCTGCTCCCAGGTACAACCCCTCCTCGTGGGCGCATCTACCCATTGTCGCGAGAAGAGACCCAAGCCATGTCTGACTATATAAAGGAGAATTTAGCACGAGGCTTCATCCGAAAATCCTCCTCTCCCGCCGGAGCGGGATTCTTCTTTGTGGGAAAAAAGGATGGGGGTCTACGGCCCTGCATTGACTACCGCGGATTGAATAAAATCACGGTGAAAAACAGGTATCCGCTACCCCTTATACCGGAACTGTTTGACCGTTTCCGAGGTGCCAAGATCTTTTCCAAACTAGATCTCCGGGGTGCGTACAATTTGGTTCGCATTCGGTCGGGAGACGAATGGAAGACCGCGTTCAACACTCGTGATGGGCACTATGAATACCGAGTGATGCCCTTCGGGCTCAGTAACGCACCGGCGGTCTTCCAGGAGTTTGTGAACGACGTCTTCCGTGATCTTCTCTACACCTGCGTAGTTGTATATTTAGATGACATTCTTATCTTCTCTCCGGACTTGCATACCCATCGAAGACATGTCCGTCTGGTCCTGCGGAGATTGAGAGAGAATCGCCTTTACGCCAAACTCGAGAAATGCCTGTTTGAGCAGACCTCGTTACCCTTCCTTGGCCACATAGTCTCGGATACCGGCCTGAAGATGGATCCTGACAAGGTTTCAGCCGTACTGAAATGGCCCCGTCCGGAAGGGTTGAAGGCTATCCAGCGATTCCTGGGATTCGCCAACTATTACCGGCAATTCATTCCACATTTCTCATCTCTGGTGCGCCCCATATCCTCTCTCACTCGCAAAGGGGAGAACCCGAAGAAATGGACACCGGAAGCTGAAGAATCGTTCCTGTCCCTTAAACGTGCCTTTGCTTCTGCTCCAGCCTTACACAGACCCGACATTAACCAGCCATTTATCCTTGAGGTAGATGCCTCCTCATCCGGAGCCGGTGCGGTCCTTACACAGAAAACGTCAGAGGGTAAGACAGTAACCTGCGGCTTCTTTTCTAAGGCTTTCTCCCCAGCAGAACGAAACTACTCAATCGGAGACCGTGAGTTGCTGGCAGTCAAGCTGGCTCTGGAGGAATGGCGATACCTGCTGGAAGGGTCATTGCATCCAGTTACCATCTATACTGACCACAAGAATCTGGCATATCTTCAGACAGCCCGCAGGCTAAACCCCCGACAGGCCCGATGGTCATTATTCTTTGTCCGCTTTGATTTCGTTCTGCATTTCCGTCCAGCCGAGAAGAACCTGAAAGCCGATGCGCTGTCTCGATCATTCCTGTCAGAGGACCAGGAGGATGAACCTCGGCACATCATTGAACCTTCCAAACTAATGGCGGCTCCAGTCGGCATGCATCACCTTCCTCCCGGTAAGACGTTTGTTGCTGAGGTCGATAGAGAACGTGTACTCCGGTGGGGACACTCTTCCAGAATAGCAGGTCACGTGGGTCAAAAGAAATCTCTGCAATTGATATCCCGATATTACTGGTGGCCAGGGTTACGTCAAGACGTCCAGGACTTTTGTTCATCCTGTTCCTCCTGTGCCCGGAACAAGGTCCCGAAGACCCTTCCGGCGGGCCCTTTGCTTCCTTTACCTGTACCATCCGCTCCATGGCAACATATCGGCATGGATTTCATCACGGACCTGCCAAAATCGTCTGGCTGCACAGTCATCTGGGTGGTAGTGGCCCGGTTCTCCAAGATGGCCCACTTCACACCACTCTCCGGGCTACCGTCCGCTCCGGTTCTTGCTGACCTCTTCATCCAACACATCTTCCGGCTTCATGGCTTGCCTCTCCATATCGTGTCCGACAGAGGGGTCCAGTTCCACGCTCGGTTCTGGAGAGCAGTCTGCAAGATGATGGATGTGGAATTGGACTTTTCCTCTGCCTACCACCCTCAGTCCAATGGGCAAGTGGAGCGCATTAACCAAGTCCTGACTAACTATCTCCGCCACTTCGTGGACGAACACCACAGCGACTGGGTCAAACTGCTTCCGTGGGCCGAGTTCTCCTATAACAACCATGACAGTGAGTCCTCTGCTAAATCTCCGTTCCAGGTGGTGTATGGACAGCGACCCAAAGTGCCGTGTCCTGTGACAAGTTCCTCAGGCAACCCTGCAGCTGATGACCTCGTGAGGTCCTTTTCCGCCGTCTGGGCTGAGACCAAGTCGGCTCTGGAACGGTCCTCTGTCCGCATGAAGAAACACGCTGACAAGAAACGTCTGGATGTTCCTTTCTTCCGACCCGGAGATAAAGTCTGGCTCTCGTCCAAGTATGTCCGCCTGAAACAGCCGTCTTACAAGCTGGGTCCCCGCTTCATTGGTCCCTTTGAAGTGCTCCGACGGATCAATGAGGTGTCCTACAAGTTGAAGCTGCCGTCGACACTTCGCATCCCGAACTCCTTCCATGTGTCCCTCCTCAAGCCGGTGGTCCTGAGTCGTTTCCATGGTGATCCTGGGGTCTCGCCTCCTCCTGTTGGTGATGATGACGTCTATGAGGTAAAAGCCATCCTTGCGGCTAAGGAGGTCCGAGGTAAAACCTATTATCTGGTGGACTGGAAGGGGTTCGGTCCTGAGGAGAGGACGTGGGTACCTGCGGAGGACGTGGATGCTCCTCGTCTCCTCCGGAGCTTCCTGAGGAGGAGGGGGCTTCAGGGGGGGGGTACTGTAACACCTGGTCCCACCAGACCCCGGGGGGGGAGCTCTCCCTCACATCTGCCCAGTCCCAGCATGGCTCCCACATGCATTCCTGCCCCCACTCCCAGGCAGAGAAGGCCTTCCACTTACCGGCCCCAGGGCTCTGCAGACGTTGCTCCCACTCCAAGGCCTGCTGCAGTTTCCTCCTCACACAGAATTGCTGTAGGTGATTCTAGGCTGTGTGCGAGGCCACGCCCCCTTTCTTAAAGTGGCATGCCCCAAATCCTGGAAGTGATCTCAGAGGTCACCTGCTGCCTAATAGGTATTTAAGTTCACTTCCCCCGGCAGCAGGCGCCCGAGCAACGCCTCTATTAGTGCATTGCCAGTGTCCTAATCTGTCTATGCTATTGTTTATGATCCGTACATTTGTTACCTGATTCTAATCCTGTGTCTCACCGTAGTGCCATCTATACCATACCGGCTGTGGACGTCACCACCTATTCCTACCGTGGACGTCACCGTGCCATACCTGCCGTGGACACTATCTGTACCGTACCGGCTGTGGACGTCACCACCCATTCCTACCGTGGACGTCACCGTGCCATACCTGCTGTGGACACTATCTGTACCGTACCGGCTGTGGACGTCACCTGCTGTGAAACATCTCCGGTGCCACTTCCGTGTTCCGCCTGCCGCGGACATCGTACCCGAGCCACGCCTGGCCGTACAGAGACTCCTACCTCCGGTCCCTGGCTGCCGTGCATTTAGGCCTTCTGGGGAGGCGCCGCACAGTCCCTGTATAGGGGTTCGCTGCTGGCCGTCTTCTCAGGGGAGTCCGGTGCACGGTCCAGTGGGTCCACCTCCGGACGTTCGCCGCTCCTCGGTGAGCGTAACAGTAGCAAAGGATAAACAATAAGCGATATGAATATGGTATCGCCGTAACTGTACTGACCCGAAGAATAACTTGGTCTTATCACTTTTACCACACAATGAACCAAGCAAAAAAAAAAAAAATATTAAAATGATAAGTGACTTGCTGTTGTTTTTTTTTATTAATTCTACATCTGAAAAGTCTGAATAAAAAGTAATCAAAAAATGTTAAATACCCCAGAATGGCACAAAAAAAATCTCCACCTTGTTGCACAAAAAATAATCCCTTATACAGCTTAGTTTGCTTAAAAAAAATATAAAAGTAACAGCTCTAAGAATATGGTGACCAAAATTTTTTCTTTTTTTTCCCTTTTTATAAAATAGCAGTTTTATTGTGTAATACGAGGGGCTGCTGATAAGTCTTTGGCTTTGTGATTGTTATCAAAATTTTGTATTTGTTGCTTATGGCAACAGTATTCTACGCAGGCGGGAAAACAAAATGGCAGAGTGTAATGCGATATTCACAGCAACTGAGAGCAGAGGAGTGATAAAATTCTTATTTCTGCAAGGAAAGTCCATGAAGGATATTCATGGTGATATGTCGCAGGAAAACATAAAAAACCTGAAATAAATCTGGTATCGCATTATTCACACAGACCCGCAGAATAAAGCTGTTTTGTGAACTGCGCAAAAAATAAGAACTATTCTTGTCAGTGGCATAACTACAGTCTGATGGGCCCTAGTGCAAAGTTTGAGCCTCGGCTCCCCCTACCCACACAAGTCCATGGTTCTCATGCAAGGATATTCTTAGTAGTTGGTAGATCTGATCCACAGTATATTGGAGCACATGTCCCCCCTGCTCACCCTCTATCCCCCCACACCATTCCCCCTGCTCGCCCTTTATCCAACCCACACACCCCTGCTCGCCCACTATCCCCCCACACAAACCCCTACTCACCCTCTATCCCTCACACACCCCTGCTCGCTCTTTGCCTTTTACATCCCAAGGTACTGTCCTCCACTGCTGTGGTGGACCACATAGTGGCTGATAAATTCTGGAGGGCCTTACCACACCTCCTCCATCACTGGGTCAAACAGACATCTCCTATTAATGCACTCTAGATGGTTGACCTTATAGAGCCGTACAAGGCTACTGAGGAGCTCAGGGGTGGGCCTACGGGGAGGGTGGCAGGAAAGTACCAACCCTATCTCGGTGAACAGAGCCAAAGAGGACCACTCAGGACGTGTCCTCCTGGAAACAGTCCCTAATAGTCTGTTGGTATTGCCAGGAGCCAGGCCATGTAAGAGCCGACTGCCCCACGTTGCTGAGCATGGACACAAACTTTGGGTACAATCAGTCCATGTATGCTAAAAGGTTCTGTGCGGTTGGCACCCCAAAGAAATCCAGTAATGGACATTCGTGTAATGTTGAGATAGATGGCACCCCTACTATGGCCCTACTGGACTAGGGGAGCCTCATGATCCTGGTACGGGGCAACCTGGTGTCACCCTCTAAGTTCATCGGCCGGAAAGCATATGTGTTATGTGTCCATAGGGACTTAAAAGTCTATCCCACCACACATGTAATAATAAAGACCCCAGCCGAGAAGTGATACCATGAGGTGGGAGTGATTTCAAATCTGCACTACAACCTAAGGGGCACTTTGCACACTACGACATCGCAAACCGATGCGTCCGATGCCGCTGCGATAATATGATATCATGGTAACAGATGGCGTAGCGAACATTATCGCTACGGCAGCTTCAAACGCACTCACCTGCCCTGCGACGTCGCTCTGGCCGACGACCCACCTCCTTATTAAGGGGGCGGGTCATAGCGACGTCACACGGCAGGCGGCCAATAGAAGCGGAGGGGCGGAGATGAGCGGGACGTAAACATCCTGCCCACCTCCTTCCTTCCGCATAGCTGGCGTAAGCCGCAGGTAGATGTTCCTCGCTCCTGCGGCTTCACACACAGCGATGTGTGATGCCGCTGGAACGAGGAACAACATCGTAACATCGGTCCTTTCCAAATTATGGAAATGACCGACGCTACACCGATGATACGATTATGACGATTTTGCGCTCGTTAATCGTATCAAAAAGGCTTTACACACTACGATATCGCCTGTGATGCCGTATGTGCGTCACTTTCAATTTGACCCCACTGACATCGCACCTGCGATGTCGTAGTGTGCAAAGTGCCCCATATAGTTGGGAGGGACCTATGTACTATTGCCAACTATAGTGCCCCCTGGTAAATGTGAGTCAGCATGAATGTCGGCCATGTTGCATTGTACAGAAGTAGTGCAAGAGCCTTGTGTCTCTAAAGAAGAGGTGAAGGCTAAAAGGGAAGGGGGTCTCCACTTTGGTGGGTATGGTAAACTGTAAAGGTACACCAGCCATGGCGGCAGAAACGGGAAGTTTACCATACCAATATACGGAAGCCCATGAAGGATAGGGAAAGCCTTGGTGGAGATAACCCGCTGTCTGTTTTTCCTGCAGGGAAGACTCCATTACTGCCGGAGGCTTTACCCAAGCTTCCTATACCTACCTCCATAATCTAGCTTGTCATTGTCACTATGCGCAAAGCCAAAGTCCAATTGAAACGGTATTGGGTGCCTGAAGCTCGGTAGCAAGACATTGCAGATGAGGTGAAATCGAGACTGCGACTGTGGATCACTAAAGGGTCCCGAAGTGAATGTGCTTGCACAATAGCCCACTGTATGGCATGTGTCCACTCCCTCAGGGTTGAACAAAGGGGGTGGATATGTGACACAGCAAAGGGTATGGTGGTGGATGGGAAATATATTCCACTAGCAAATGCCTTTTGCACTGGTGAGCAGCAGGGAAGGAGCTCAATCCTGGCCTGGACCTTCTCTGCAATTCCAGGCTTTTGGGACAACACCCAAAGTGCACTGCTGCAAAATGAACACAGCACAAATAGGCAACCAGAACTTCTCAATGTGGTGTATGGTTGGGCTGGAAAACTGAATCAGGTTCTGTGGAAAATGTTATACCTGAATGGACTGGCACCTCCAGAACCTTTGCTATGCTGTTTGAAAAGCTGGACTTTTGCTTTGTATTACTGTCTGAAGTAAGACTATCCATTTATTTGTTTTCAGTGTGAATAAAACACTGACTTTTTGGACTGTGTGTGCCTCTTTACTGCATCCCTGCTATCACCTACCAGAGCTGATTCACTACGATATCCATAGTACTTGACTGTACAAAGTAACTCATCTTGTAGGATACTCATATATAGTACAACATTGAGACCACTGTCGATTCTGGTCAAAGAATCCAATGCCTTTGGCTATGAAACAACCCCATATTATCAGGCTTCCTCCACTGAACTTGACAGCCGAATTTCTTGATCTGTTAGATTCTTTTTCCTTTGTTTCTTCCAGACCCATTTTCACCCATCAGATGCTAGTCTATTGACTTTGATCTCAGTGCTCCAAATCATGTTTCCAATCTTCTACTATACACTTATCATACTTCTTTGCAAGCTCGAACCAACGCTTTTTATGATGATATTAAAGATGAGGCTTCTTCACCTTTTTTGGGCCATCATTCCAGAGTTGTGTAACGCGCACTGCATGGTGCTTACATGGACATCGGTGATCTCCATATTATGAAGCATACGAGCCACCTGCTGAGTTTGTCACATCAGACCTGAGACTTTGTGATGAGCCAACTTGTTGACTCCGATATTTTGCCTGAACGTCCACCTCTCGGCTTTTGAATGGATGAACGGACTTCATTTCATATTCTTCCAACTGTCATGACACTCACATGATACAGTTTGGCAATTTTCTTGGCTGAGAGACTGCTATAGTGCCTTATGAAAGTATTCGACCCCCTTGAATTTTTCAACCTTTTCCCACATTTCAGGCTTCAAACATACAGATACAAATTTTACATAATCGTGAAGTTGAACAAAATTTATTGCTTATTTTCAACTTTTTTAAAAAATAAATAACTGAAAAGTGGGGCGTGCAATATTATTCGTCCCCTTTACTTTCAGTGCAGCAAACTCACTCCAAAAGTTCATTGAGGATCTATGAATGATCTAATGTTGTCCTAAATGACTGTTGATGATAAATATAAGCCACCTGTGTGTAATCAAGTCTCCATATAAATGCACCTGCTCTGTGATGGTCTCAGTGTTCTGTTTAAAGCTCATATAGCATCTTGAAGACCAAGGAACACAACAGGCACGTCCGTGATACTGTTGTGGAGAAGTTTAAAGCCGGATTTGGTTACAAAAAGATTTCCAAAACTGTAAACATCCCAAGAAGCACTGTGCAAGCGATCATACTGAAATGGAAGGAATATCATACCACTACAAATCTACCAAGACCCGGCTGTCCTTTCAAACTTTCATCTCAAACAAGGAGAAGACTAATCACAGATGCAGGAAAGAGGCCCATAATCACTTTGGATGAACTGCAGAGATCTACAACTGAGGTGGGAAAGTTTATCCATAGGACAACAGTCGTACACTAAACAAATCTGACCTTTATGGAAGAGTGGCAAGGAGAAAGCCATTTCTCAAAAATATTCATAAAAAGTGGCTTGTAAAGTTTGCGACAAGCCACCTGGGAGACACACCAAACATATGGAAGAAGGTGCTGTGGTCGGATGTAACCAAAATCGAACTATTTGGGCACAATGCCAAACGATATGTTTGGTGTAAAAGCAACACAGCTCATCACCCTGAACACACCATCCCTACTGTCAAACATGGTGGTGGCAGCATCATTTTTTGGGCCTGCTTTTCTTCAGCAGGGACAGGGAAGATGTTTAATATTGATGGGAAGATGGATGGAGCTAAATACAGGACCATTCTTGAAGAAAACCTGTTGGAATCTGCAAAAGACCTGAGACTGGGACAGAGATTTGTCTTCCAACAAGACAATGATCCCAAACATAAAGCAAAATCTATAACGGAATGGTTCACAAATAAACGTATCCAGGTGTTAGAATGGCCAAGTGAAAGTCCAGACCTGAGTCCAGTCGAGAATCTGTGGAAAGAGCTGAACACTGCTGTTCACAAACGCTCTCCATCCAACCTCACTCAGCTCCAGCTGTTTACAAAGGAAGAATGGGCAAGAATTTCAGTCTCTCGATGTGCAAAACTGATTGAGACATACCCCAAGCAACTTGCAGCTGTAATCACAGCAAAAGGTGGTGCTACAAAGTATTAACTTAAAGGGGACAATATTGACGCCCCAATTTTCAGTTATTTTTTTTTTTTTTAAAGTTTAAAATAAGCAATAAATTTCGTTCACCTTCACAATTGTGTCCCACTTGTTGTTGATTCTTCACCATAAAATTTAAATTTTTATCTTTATGTTTGAAGCCTGAAATGTGGGAAAAGGTTGAGAAGTTCAAGGGGGCCGAATACTTTCGCAAGGCACTGTATCTTTAATTTAAACTGGATTGGTTGTTTCTCTTTTCTTGGGAAATCTTCTTCATGGCTGTTCCTAGATTCGAACCAGTGACTTTTTACTTGGGAATCAACCTAATAAAACACTGAGCTATTAGGGAATGTGAGAACAGGTTGTAATTTGTAGTATACAGGAAGATTTTTTTTTTTCAAACACTAGGAGCAATACAGTAACAATGCAGTGACATGACAAGAATATGCATAACTAATCATATACTAAATAGTTACAAATAAAAATTTATGTATGAGGTAGTCAAAATGATTGTCTATAAAATGATGGTAGCCTCATATCCAAAGATGTAGTGAATAATGATATATGGAGCATGAAAGTAAAAACTTCAAAACATTCAAAACAACAAGCATAGATAAAATGAAGGACTTATTGCGTAGTGTCAAGATGGAAAGCTCAAACATGGGACTCCTACTCAATACAAAGAAGACAACGATATTGACTACTGCCAGGCATAACCGACACACATTTGAGATGGGCAGCGATGAACTGGAAATTGCAAAGGACTTCAACCTACTTGGATAAATGATCACTCAAGATGCAGAGACAACAATCAGAAGTCAATAGGGGAATAACTATGGACAAATTAACAATGAAGTCACTGGACAAGGTCCTCAAATCGAGGAGCATTTCACTGGTGATAAAAACATGGATCGTACATAGTCTGCTTTTTTCTGTAGTCACATTTGGATGCAAAACCTGGACAATAAAGAAACAAGACAGAAGAATCAACACCTTTGAAATGTGGTGCTGTAGAAGAATGTTATCAATGCCATGGATGGCAAAAAGAGCAAACAAATCAATTATGGAACAAATCAAGACAAACATGTCACTCGAAGTAAGGATCACCAAGGTATGACTTGCCTACTTTAGACACATCATACAAAGACAGCAATCACTGATGAAGAACATCACGGATGGAAGAATAAAAAGAACAAGGAGAAGACTCTCGTGGACATATCTAGGCTTGCACAAACTTGATCTTCCTACAGAGTGTACTTCAATCAAGTCAACTTGGTTTGAGATCGAGCTGAAGCCCGTTAAAAGAAGAAAGAAGTAATATGAAGATGTGGAGTGGGTAATGTTGGTTGGCTTTAGTTATACTATAGGTTAGAAGAGGGGGGTAATGAATTATTCCAAAGTGGTAGGAGAGGAGAGTTGTACCAAAAACTAAAGTTAAATTAAAAAGTATTTTATACTGTCTCCAACAGTGACATAACAAGATCCCAATGCAGTTGACGTTGGTTGTCTTGTACCAAAGTTCACAAAGAGCGGAAGTCCATTTATTGTGGAATCAACTATGTGTCTGGTGACTCACATGTGTAATGTCTTTCATTTATACCACTTAAACGCCTAATACACAATTTAGCCTACTGTACACTTCACTTTAGTAGAAGTTATTAAAATATCCTCACTATAAAGCATGCCTATCGTAGATTTTATATAAAGCAGTCCTGTGCTACACTGATTTTCTGTGCTCTTCATAAATGTGGGCAAACAAGGACAGCGTCACATACATGATGCACATACAGAGCAACATGTGGAAATGCTGTTCAGCCATTATCTGGAAGACTGAGACTTGTCTGCTAAGTGTAAATCAACTTATCTATGTGTTAGGGGTGCTTCACACATAGCGAGATCGCTACCGAAATCGCTGCTACGTCACGGTTTTGGTGACGCAACAGTGACCTCATTAGCGATCTCGCTGTGTGTGACACTGAGCAGCGATCTGGCCCCTGCTGTGAGATCGCTGCTCGTTACACACAGCCCTGGTTCGTTTTCTTCAAAGGCGCTCTCCTGCTGTGACGCACAGATCGCTGTGTGTGACAGCGAGAGAGCGACGAAATGCAGCGAGCAGGGAGCAGGAGCCGGCATCTGGCAGATGCGGTAAGCTGTAACAAAGATAAACATCGGGTAACCAAGGGAAGCTCTTTCCCTGGTTACCCGATATTTACCTTCGTTACCAGCCTCCGCAGATCTCGCTGCCAGTGCCGGCTCCTGCTCTCTGCACATGTAGCTGCAGTACACATCGGGTTAATTAACCCGATGTGTACTGTAGCTAGGAGAGCAAGGAGCCAGTGCTAAGCAGTGTGTGCAGCTCCCTGCTCTCTGCACATGTAGCGACGTTATGATCGCTGCTGCGTCGCTGTGTTTGACAGCTAAGTAGCGATCATAACAGCGACTTACAAGGTCGCTGTTACGTCACAGAAAATGGTGACGTAACAGCGACGTCGTTGTCGCTATGTGTGAACCCACCCCTACAGTTTTATTATTCTTCAGCCTGTGCACCAAAGATCCATTCTATTGACCCAAGCAAGCTGAGCTAAGGGTCCCGTTACACATAGCGACGTACCAGCGATCCGACCTGGCAGGGATCACTGGAATGTCACTACATGGTCGCTGTTGAGCTGTCAATCAGGCAGATCTCCAGAGCGACCAGTGTAACGACGGCTCCCTGCACACTCAGAACCGACGCTCGTTGGTCTCCCGCCGTAAAACACGCCGATGCGTGCTGCACAGCGGGAGACCTACGAGCAAAAAATGGTCCTGATCGTTTTGTCACAATCAGCGACCTCGCAGCAGGGTCCCGTTCGCTGCTGCTTGTCACACACAGCGATATCGCTGGCGAGTTTGCTGGTATGTCACAAAACCTGTGACATTTAAGCGATCTCGCTATGTGTGACGGGGGCTTAAGTCTCTCCTGCTCAGCATCAGTTACACATATTGAGGAAGAATATGCAGCATCTTAGTTGTCTCAGCAATAGGGTAGAGAATTCATACGTGCTGTGCTCCAATGACTTAAAGAAGCAGTCATGGAGGACTGCACTGCAAACCTTACTGACTTCGGATTATAAAATGGAAATAAATTTTAGCAAGATGTTATCTTGACAAAAAGTGTCTCATAGTCAGAAAAAAATGGTAAATAACAATATGACTTTAAATATTTGTAGTTCTATTTCACGTATTTAATACACTATTTTTTTAATAGCAGAGGACAGAAAATGGAGGTTCACCAAGTAGCTGTAGTTGTAACACAAAAATTTAGGTTGTAGATGCAACAAGGGATTGACAGTTGTGCGAAAAAAGTGATCTACATTAATAGATACTCTGTTAATAAAGGATTTTTTTT
Organism: Anomaloglossus baeobatrachus; assembly: GCF_048569485.1. Lineage (NCBI taxonomy): Eukaryota > Metazoa > Chordata > Amphibia > Anura > Aromobatidae > Anomaloglossus > Anomaloglossus baeobatrachus. Next base: position 271,039,907 of record NC_134357.1, on the reverse strand, counting down.
TCTTTTTTGAGTTTTAACAGTTGGGGTAGATGGGGTAGAGAGGTCTTTTTTTTATAAGTTCAACACTATAGTAATTGGATACCTAACATGAAGATAGTGACATGGAATATATAAGGATTGCAGTCAGGCAGCCTCCCTGCCTTGTGAGGCCAAACGGTGCCTGAAAGATAGACTGCGAATGGTGCACCTCTAGAGAGCAACTCTGGGGATGCTGGCAACAAGGTGCCCCCAAAAGTCAGCAGGTGTCTGTGGAAGTGCAGCTATGTGGTACAACCGCCAACGGATGGAGTACAGAGCCAAGGAGATGTTGGCAGCCTTCAGAGCAACCAAACCTTGTAAAATAATCTGGGAAAATGGTGCATTAAGTCAACAGTTCCTGAAAGGGGCAGGGCCTCCAGCAGGCGGGAGCTCAGTGGCTGCACTGATTGGCTAATAGGAGCTCACTGACCATGCTGATTGGGCAGCGGAAGTTTAAAGGCTACACTGACTGGTTGCTGGGCTGAGGGGGCATAGCCTGCCCAAGATCCCTGATCATTGACTGCATCGAGGAACAAGGTCCTGCCATCCCAAAAAGAGAAGACATAGGCTGCCCATTACATGATGTATTCCCTGTCACTCAATGTGGTGAATCAAAGCGGCAACATTCCACTCTGTTACCCATCCTAAAAGGGAAAAGAGATAAAGGTTAGTTGCCAACCTAACAAATCCAAGGCATAACAGGTCTGTAACTCAGACCTGTGTCTGCCTCCAGTGTGACACCAAGCTAAACTGAATTGCTGGGTGTCGGCTGGCCAGGTCTATTCTGCTGGGGAGAAGTCAGCTTTTTTTCTATGATGTATTCTTAGGGGCACTTTGCACAATACGACATCGCAGGTGCGATGTCGGTGGGGTCAAATTGAAAGTGACACACATCCGGCGTCGCAGGCGATATCGTAGTGTGTAAAGCATTTTTGATATGCTTAAGAGCGCAAAAGCGTCGTAATCGTATCATCGGTGTAGCGTCGGTCATTTCCATAATTTGGAAATGACCGATGTTATGATGTTGTTCCTCGTTCGAGCGGCATCACACATCGCTGTGTGTGAAGCCACAGGAGCGAGGAACATCTCCTACCTGCGACCTGCCTCAGGCTCACGCCAGCTATGTGGAAGGAAGGAGGTAGGTGGGATGTTTACGTCCCGCTCATCTCCGCCCCTTCGCTTCTATTGGCCGCCTGCAGTGTGACGTCGCTATGACGCCGCACGACCCGCCCCCTTAATAAGGAGGCGGGTCGCCGGCCAGAACAACGTCGCAGGGCAGGTGAGTGCATGTGAAGCTGGCGTAGCGATAATGTTCGTTACGCCAACTATCACAAGATATCGCAGCTGCGACGGGGGCGGGGATTATCGCGCTCGGCATCGCAAGCATCAGCTTGCGATATCGTAGTGTGCAAAGTGCCCCTTAGTGTCAGCCTCCAGGTGGCAGCATATAACCCATTGTTACTGTGAGCCCCAAACAAGCATCCAGGAAAAAAAATGTTTGTAAAAAAAATGCATTAAGATCAAGATGTTTTTTATAAGCCAAAAATAAAAAAAATCCTAATAAAAGTACACTCCTGATTAAGTAGCTTTAGATTCACATTTTTATTATTAGATTCCATTTTAATAATGTATCTAATAGTCCAAACAGGTATTTAACTAGTATATAAAGGATTAGTCATGAGACTGCATTTAGAGTGGACGTGGATAGTTGACTATCATGTATACAGTTATAGAGGATTCACTATTAGGCCTCTTTCACACGTACGTGCCTCCAGTACGTGTTTGGCAGTTTTATCACGTACTGGAGACACGTACACACGTAGACCTAGGTATTCGTATGGTTTTGGACACACGTAAGTATTTTCGCACGGAACATGTGTCCGTTCAGTACTTCCGTGTGTTTCTCACAGCAACATGTCCGTTTTCTCTCCGGCATCACGGGTGTCACACGGAACACAAACGTGTCACACGTAATGCAACCAGACCACACAGATGTGTTCCGTGTGACACGCACCGGAGAAAAGACATGTGTCTGTGAGAAAAAAACCCAAAACTTTACTCACCTTCTCCAGCCCTGCAGTCTCTGCCGCTGCTGTCACTTGCTGCCGACCGCCGCTCATTATGCTCATTGCATATTCACTTCACTGTGGCCAGAAGCAGCAGCAGCGGGGAGACGGCAGGACCGGAGACCGAAGATCGGCACCACGGACAGCAAAGCCAGGGACAGGTGAGTAGAAAGTTCCCGTTCTCCGTGTGTTATCACGGATAACACACGAAGAACACACGTAGCCCATAAACACGGCTCACGAAGGGCAAAACGCACCTCTGACACGTCCGTGAAAAATGTGCGTGGTTTTCACGAACATGTAAAACAGGCCTTAGCTGTACTGCAATATTGTAGCGTAGTATTATGGTATCCTGTACCTATTGCTCTGTGGAATCCCACAGTCTGCACAACCCAAGCAATAAATGTCTGCTACCAATTCCACTTGTTAACAAAATCAGAACTGATTGGTCAATATGTAAGGACATGAGCTTTTGTCAAGGCTGACACCTAGTTGTCAATGTATTATAAGCTATTCAAAAAAGTCCAGGACATGGGTATAATGAACAATCCAATTAACCCTAGAACGCACAACCATAGAAATCTACAATAGAAAACAAGTAACCTAGCAGGCCTGCGAGGCCCCAGGTATGCGTTCTAGGGTTAAAAAACAACATAAAGAACATAAATACTACACATAGCAATGAGTAACTAAACATTTCAGATATTGTAATTATGTTTTATGAATCAAAATGTATAGAATGAAAATAAAGAACAACTCAATGGCAAGATTGCCAAGTAAAACGTACACAGTAGAAATACATTCTACAAGAAAAAAAAAACTGAATTAACGGAAATACATAAAACGAGGTGAAATAACCAGTGCGTAGAAGCGTATTTATGGTCAGCGACTACAGGAACATTTGCTGAACGTTTCGCTGAATGTCTTCGTCAGGGTTGATTTATTGAAGGATTGTCTTGATTCGCTCACTTCTGCATCAGGAAATGGATGGTATTGATGACATCATGCCTGCACATAACTACAAGGTTGTATGCACTATAGGCAGGTATTGTGCATGTGTCCTATACTAATGGTAAGAATAGGAGAATGATACCTGCTAACTGTGCACACATGCCTGCAGGTACAGTATGTGTAGATGTGACATCATTAATATCACTCACCTCCCGATGCATACGTGAACGGCACCACCTCTTTAAGCCCGGTTTCACACGTCAGTGAAAAACAGACGTTTTTCACTGATATGTTAAAAACGCATATGTCCGTCCGTGTGCCATGATTCACGGCACACATGGGTTGTCCATGTGCTATCCGTGATAGCAAATGGCGATAATCTCACCTGTCCCCGCTCCTGCTGTCCGTGGTGCTCAACTCTTCGGCTCTGCTGTGTTTCTACCCCCGCTGTAGCTACTTCCGGGTCACAGTGTCGTGCATAACTGAATATGCATGACAGTAATTAGCCAGGCAGGAAGCAGCAGCCAACAGAGGCTGGAGACAGCATCGCTGGAGAAGGTGACTATAGAATGCTTTTTATATTCAATGTCCGTGTTTTTCTGGTACGTGTTTTATGGATCAGATCAGTGTGGTCCGTGGGACATCAGTGATGCCAGAAAAAAACGGACATATCTCTGTGCGGAGCACATAGACACGTGTGTAAGCCGCACGGAGACATGGTCAGTGAAAAATCACTGATGTGTACGCAGACCCGTTGATTTTAATGGGTCTGCGTATGTCAGTGATTCTGGTACGTATAAAAAAAGCACATACGTACCAGAATCACTGAAATGTGAAAGAGGCCTAAGTGTGTGGCAAAGGGTGTGACAAGAAAATAAACGTCATGGTGTGTATTGCTTTTTTTTTAAGTTTAGGGGGAGGTAATATTTCATGTGAACTGATGGGGTCAGTGTGTCAAGGCAGCTTTTTAGTCCCAGTCCTGCCAATAGGGATAGTGAAATATAGTCATATTCCGACCATCTGAACACAAATCTTCAGGTCTTGTTACTAAAAAGTATACTTTTTTTGACGACTGTAGTTTCCATGATTCTCCGTGTCACTTCTTTCCAGGGTAGTATGGTTGCATTATAATAGAAAATCTTTGCCCCTGCAACTTCATTCCTTTGATATACAACAAGATTTCTTCTCAATTTTTCCCATTATGAATTACACAGAAACATTTAGGGCTGTCAGAATTTTTTTTAATTGGCTGTTTTACATTAATTAACCTCTTAATTGTTGCTTAAACATTTTTGATATAATGAGTATGGAAACACTTTTCCTGGACCTTAGATTTCTTTTTTTTTTTTTTTCCATTAATTTTTTCCTATGCTATATACAAAACAAAAAAAAGACATCTTTCAAGAGTGAAGTTTCCGATGGGTTAGAAGAGTTGATTTTTGGGTAAAACATTTTCCACATTCCACACATGAAAATGGCCTCTCTCCTGAGTGAACTCTACTATGATAAACAAGTTTAGATTTCTTGATAAAACATTTTCCACATTCAATGCATGAATATGGCTTTTCAGAGTGAATTTTTTGATGGTTAACAAGATATGATTTCTGGTTAAAACATTTTCCACATTCAGAACATGAAAATGGTTGCTCCCCTGTGTGACTTCTTTGATGATCCCTTAGTTTGACTTTAGTTATAAAGCATGTCCCACATTCTGAACACAAGAATGGCTTTTCCCCAGTGTGAATTCTCTGATGTTCAACAAGAGATGGTTTCTGAGCAAAATGTATCCCACATTCAGAACATGTGTAAGGTTTCTCCCCTGTGTGAGTTCTCTCATGGTCCTGAAGTCTGGCTTTACTAGCAAAACATTTTTCACATTTAGAACAAGAAAATGGTTTTTCCCCTGTGTGAGTCCTTTGATGTTGAACAAGATGAGTTTTTTGGGTAAAACATTTCCCACATTCATAACACATGAACGGTTTCTCTCCTGTGTGAATTTTTTTATGTTTAAAAAGGAATGATCTCTGATTAAAAGATTTCCCACACTCCAAACATGTAAAAGGCTTCTGGCCTGTGTGAATAATTATATGTTGATTGAGAACCGATTTACGTGTAAAACATTTTCCACATTCTGAACAGGGGTATGGCTTCTCCCCTGTGTGAATTTTTCTATGTTTGCATAGATTTGCATTTTTTGTAAACTGTTTTCCACATTCATCACATTGAAACATTTTACCCACTCTCTGATCTGTGCTTGTAACAATCAGTGATTGGTCAGGAGCATGTCCTTCAAGATTAGATAATAGTTCTGTAGTGTGAAGGCCCAAATATACATTATTGGTGAGATGTTCTACTGGTGAATGTGGCATGATATCTTTCATTTTATTATTTGGAGTTGCACAGCACTTTTCTTCCAAGTTCTTCAAGTTCTTTTCTGCTAGATAAAAAAAATAAATATGATTATACTTTTAGGTTTTTTTTCACCCCACAAAATAGACATATTTACTAATATTTGTGAAATTTTTACATAAAATGTCTGACAAAGATATAGATTTACATGGTAATCAATTATTTACAGGTATGTGTACTAATTAACTTATTTGAGCCTCCATCTCTCTATTCAAAAGGTATAACAGAGTACCTGAGTATTATTTTTATCTGTGTAGTCCATGATAATATCAACCCTTGTTATTCTGTCAATGTAATGTAAAGCGCTGTGGATTTAATGGTGCTAGATAAGTGAATATTATTATTCTAATAGCTAGTTTTAAGTTTGGACACACCTGTTCATGCAATGGTTTTTATTGGAATGTGCACATTGTAGATTGAGACTGAAGGCAGTAAAAACCATGAAGGTATGGAAACGAGTAAAGAAACATGAGTGAAACCTGAATACTTGAGTATAAGCTGAGGCACCTAATTTTACCACAAAAAAACTGGAAAACGTATTAACTCGAGTATAAGCTTAAGCCCGTTTTACACGCTGCAATATATCTTACAATGTGTCGGCGGGGTCACGTCGTAAGTGACGCACATCCGGCATTGTAAGGTACATTGAAGGGTGTGACAGGTACGTGCGATTGCGATTGAACGAAATTCCGTTCATCGCATACACATCATACCTTTCTCTAAAATTGAGCGGCAGGTTGTTCAATGTTCACGAGGTAGCACACATCGCAGTGTGTGACACCCCGGGAACGATGAACAGATCTCACCTGCCTCCTGCGGCTCCCGGCTGACAATGTGGAAGGAAAGAGGTGGGCGGGATGTTAACGTCCCGCTCAGCTCCGCCCCTCCGCTTCTAATGGCCGGCTGCCGCGTGACGTCGATGTGACGCCGAACGTCCCTCCCACTCCAGGAAGTGGACGTTCGCCGCCCACATCGAGTTCGTATAGACGGGTAAGTACGTGTGATGGGGGTTAATCGTTTGTGTGGCACGTTCAACAAATTGAACGTGCCGCACATACGATGGGGGCGTTGCAAATCGCATACGAAATCGTATGCGAAATTGCAACGTGTAAAGCAGGCTTTAGGGTGGGAAATGCTACAGCTACTGTTAAATTTCAAAAATAAAAAGATACTAATAAAATGTAATGTGTCCCATTCTTGTCCCATGTAGCAATGTCCTCATTCCAGTCCCCTTCCTGTCTTCTATTATGCTGTTGTTCAAACTGTCCTCCATTCCCGCAGTGCCCCCTTACCTGCTTCTTGCGGACCGCAAGCAAAATAGACCCCTCGGTGATAGCGGCCAGTGCAGGGGCCGCTGCTGTTGTTTTTTTTCACAGCATAAACTGACATGTGATGCGTCTTCTGGAACTGCAGGATGTCAATTTATGCTGTGGACATGCGAGTGTTCTCTGTGGGGAGAATAGAGCTAAAGTCAGCAGTGGCCCGAACCCTGATCGTGGGCGCAGGCAGTTGTATTCTACCATGGAGAACACATCGCATCTCTGCAGGAGGGCTGACATTGCGTCCTAGACGCAGTGTCGCTGGATCGTGGTCACATACAGTCATATGTAAAAGTTTGGGCACCCCTATTAATGTTAACTTTTTTTCTTTATAACAGTTTGGGGTTTTGTAACAGCTACTTCAGTTTCATATATCTAATAAATGATGGACTCATAATCGTAATATTTCTGAATTGAAATGAGGTTTATTGTACTAACAGAAAATGTGCAATCTGCATTTAAACTAAATTTGACAGGTGCATAAGTATGGGCACCCTTATAAATTTCTTGTTTTGAACACTCCTAACTACTTTTTACTGACTTACTGAAGCATTAAATTGGTTTTGTAACCTTATTGAGCTTTGAACTTCATAGGCAGGTGTATCCAATCATGAGAAAAGGTATTTAAGGTGGCCACTTTTGCAAGTAGTTCTCCTATTTGAATCTCCTATGAAGAGTGGCATTATGGGCTCCTCAAAACAACTCTCAAATGATCTGAAAACAAAGATTATTCAATATAGTTGTTCAGGGGAAGGATACAAAAAATTGTCTCAGAGATTTAAACTGTCAGTTTCCACTGTGAGGAACATAGTAAGGAAATGGAAGAACACAGGTACAGTTCTTGTTAAGCCCAGAAGTGGCAGGCCAAGAAAAATATCAGAAAGACAGAGAGGAAGAATGGTGAGAACAGTCAAGGACAATCCACAGACCACCTGCAAAGACCTGCAGCTTCATCTTGCTGCAGATGGTGTCACTGTGCATCGGTCAACAATACAGCGCACTTTGCACAAGGAGAAGCTGTATGGGAGAGTGATGCAAAAGAAGCCGTTTCTGCAAGCACGCCACAAACAGAGTCGCCTGAGGTATGCTGCAAAAGCACATTTGGACAAGCCAGTTACATTTTGGAAGAAGGTCTTGTGGACTGATGAAACAAAGATTGAGTTGTTTGGTCATACAAAAAGGCGTTATGCATGGAGGCAAAAAAACACAGCATTCCAAGAAAAGCACTTGCTACACACAGTAAAATTTGATGGAGGTTCCATCATGCTTTGGGGCTGTGTGGCCAATGCCGGCACCGGGAATCTTGTTAAAGTTGAGGGTCGCATGGATTCAACTCAGTATCAGCAGATTCTTGACAATAATGTGCAAGAATCAGTGACGAAGTTGAAGTTACGCAGGGCATGGATATTTCAGCAAGACAATGATCCAAAGCACCGCTCCAAATCTACTCAGGCATTCATGCAGAGGAACAATTACAATGTTCTGAAATGGCCATCCCAGTCCCCAGACCTGAATATCAAGTTAAGCTTTAGCGCAAAGGGAGGCAAGATGGATCTGGACCCTGGGGACTCTGCAGCCCGCTGGATTGAATGAAAATTTGAGTTTTTCACCTTTTCTCTGATCATTGTATTGGTTTTTATTTTATGAATCTGGTTTTAATGTGTTTTTATCTTGTTTCTAATTGTTTTTTCTTCTATTGTAGTTTTTATATCTATATGTACATTAAGCCATGATCGTTTGGTTTGTGTGCACTGCTCTTGTTTACACATGGTATCTGCTGGTGGATCGGCAGTGGTTGGAAAAGAGGAAAAAAAATCAAGATGGAACATATGCGATTGCTTCATGAATATATATTTTTTTATCTTCTTGTTTTATGGTCATTGTATGTATGTGTAGACACGATGTTAAATAAATTGGGTACTCCGTTTTGGTATAGATTGTGGTTTATGTATGCCCATTCTAGGTTTCGGGCTATGTATATAGTTTAGATATATAAATTTTAGCATGAGTATGTATTAAAGTGGGATATAGGGTTTATATATATTTTTTTCACAATATTCACTTGTTATTTATTTAACAATTTTTTTATATATTTTTGCATCACTTGCACTGTTTATGGATAATGATTTTTTCATATTTATTATGGCATTTTTATAGAATTTTTTTATAGAACTAATATTCACTTTACATCATATATTTTGCATGATCTTTTAACTTTTACACATTTTGTGCCATATAATTCTTATATGCATCAGTATTGCACTTCTTCATATTCATATTGTCTACACCTATCAATTTTTTGTACGTGTGTACAGTATATGTTGCACTTAGGTTCAACTTACATTTTTTAACTGGGTATATTATTATATTTTTCTTATATTTTTCTATATATAATTCATTGTATCATTGAGATTACCCTACATATACTCTGTCTGTGCCCATTTTTGGTGATTTATAACTTGCTTATATAGAATTTTATTATTGCACTCTTGCACTTTACGTTTAATAATCATGCACTTATATTGTAGTATCTGCGTCTTGTATAATTTCTGTATATGTTCGTATCTATGAAATTATTTATAGATTCGTTATCCTTTTATGCTTAATATATGTAGTGTTGTTATATCTACCGACCCTTATTCTGGTTTGCGGCACTTACTTTGTGACCTAAATTATATGATGGGTGCTCCTATATTTACTATTATACGGTAACATTGACGCCACTTGAGCGCATTCGCGCTGCGGCTACCCTCGTCTCCTCGGCGATAGGTGTCTTTACTAGGGTCAGTGACGCACCACTACACTGGTTGGCGTTGCTCATTTCCTGGTGACGCCTGTTCCTGCGATGATGACGGCAGCATCAGCGTTGCTATGCGCCGCACAGGAAGTGACGTCGGACTTTACGATCACATGATCGCAGGTCCTATCAGCAATCTGTTCATAGTATTTAAGAGCGGTGAACCGACAGGTTCATATTACTTTTCTCCCTGGAAAAAGACTACCGGTCGAAACGTGCGTAGGAGGTTTCCAGACAGGGCGTTCACCTGCCTAGGTAATGTTATTTTACACCTATTAATAATTATTACCGGTCATGCTATGGTGGTTCCATTTTCTTATTAAGTGGTTACCTATGCCTAATCTGATTGTCATAATGGGGTTAACTTTTGTATCCTCTATGTTTGATGCTCAGGAGGAGCCCCGTTTATACACTATGTGATAGATGCATTGATATTTGGCACCCTTTGTGTATTGTGTGAATCATTTATTGCATGGCCCCTTTTGTTTCATGTATTGATTGTGTATGCTACAATTTATGCCTGAGGTAGAAGCCGCCCTTTGTCTCCATTTCCTGTTGTTATCATGCCACCATTTTTGTACTATTAATTCTTTGATAATAAAAATTGTATTTTTTCGAATGTTGATTTGCGCAATTTTTCTATATGATTTCTGAAGATTTGCGCTGACAAATAGGTCAAATGGTTTATAGTTGCTCTACTTTGACCTATATCCTTAGCTAATTTTTGATAAGATAAATTGTATGTTGCATTTTTTTCCTGTTAGCTCCCCCCCCCCAATGGTATCTGGTTGAAGTAACAATTTTGTGGTAAAAATGGATTTTTCTATTTTCACAGCTCAAAGTTATAAAATTCTGTGAAGCGCCTGGGCAGTTCAAGATGCTGACCAAACCCCTAGATAAATTCCTTGAGGGGTCTAGTTTTTAATTAAAAAGGGGTCATTTGTGGGAGGTTTCTGCTGTTTAGGTACCTTAGGGGCCCCACAAATGCTACACGTTCTAGCAATCTATCTCAGCTAAATTTCTGTTCCAAAATTCAAATCATGCTCCTTCTGTTCTGAGCCCTCCCACTTGTCCAAACAAGGGTTTCTCACCACATGTGGGGTATCAGCGCACTCAGAAGAAACTGGGGAACAAATTTTGGGGTCCATTTTTTTATTTCTTTTAAAAGTGAAAGGATTGTTTCTAGAGCAACATTTTTAGGTAACATTTTATATATACATATATATGCTGGCCAAAAGTATTGGCACCCCTGCAATTCTGTCAGATAATACTCTGTTTCTTCTTGAAAATGATTGCAATCACAAATTCTTTGGTATTATTATCTTCATTTATTTTGCTTGCAATGAAAAAACACAAGAAAGAATGAAACAAAAATCAAATCATTGTTCATTTCACACAAAACTCAAAAAATGGGCCAAACAAAAGTATTGGCACCCTTAGCCTAATACTTGGTTGCACAACCTTTAGCCAAAATAACAGCGAACAACCGCTTCCGGGAACCATCAATAAGTTTCTTACAATGATCTCCTGGAATTTTAGACCATTCTTCTTTGGCAAACTGCTCCAGGTCCCTGAGATTTGAAGGGTGCCTTCTCCAAACTGCCATTTTGAGATCTCTCCACAGGTGTTCTATGGGATTCAGGTCTGGACTCATTGCTGGCCACTTTAGTAGTCTCCAGTGCTTTCTATCAAACCATTTTCTAGTGCTTTTTGAAGTGTGTTTTGGGTCACTGTCCTGCTGGAAGACCTCTGACCCTGGAAGACCCAGCTTTCTCACACTGGGCCCTACATTATGCTGCAAAATTTGTTGACAGTTATTTGGTCTTCTTTCTTTTCTCCATGCTCAATGTGGTACACACAAGGTCACAGGACAGAGGTTGAGTCAACTTTAATCCATGTCAACTGGCTGCAAGTGTGATTTAGTTATTGCCAACACCTGTTAGGTGCCACAGGTAAGTTACAGGTGCTGTTAATTACACAAATTAGAGAAGCATCACATGATTTTTCAAACAGTGCCAATACTTTTGTCCACCCCCTTTTTATGTATGGTGTGGAATTATATCCAATTTGGCTTTGACAATTTTTTTTTCTTTTCATTGAAGACAAATTAAATGAAGATAATAATACCAAAGAATTTGTGATTGCACTCATTTTCAAGAAGAAACTGAGTATTATCTGACAGAATTGCAGGGGTGCCAATATTTTTGCCCAGTACTGTAATATATATATATATATATATATATATATATATATATATATATATATATATATATATATATATATATATATATATATATACACAGTGCCTACAAGTAGTATTCAACCCCCTGCAGATTTAGCAGGTTTGATAAGATGCAAATAAGTTAGAGCCTGCAAACTTCAAACAAGAGCAGGATTTATTAACAGATGCATAAATCTTACAAACCAACAAGTTATGTTGCTCAGTTAAATTTTAATAAATTTTCAACATAAAAGTGTGGGTCAATTATTATTCAACCCCTAGGTTTAATATTTTGTGGAATAACCCTTGTTTGCAATTACAGCTAATAATCGTCTTTTATAAGACCTGATCAGGCCGGCACAGGTCTCTGGAGTTATCTTGGCCCACTCCTCCATGCAGATCTTCTCCAAGTTATCTAGGTTCTTTGGGTGTCTCATGTGGACTTTAATCTTGAGCTCCTTCCACAAGTTTTCAATTGGGTTAAGGTCAGGAGACTGACTAGGCCACTGCAACACCTTGATTTTTTCCCTCTTGAACCAGGCCTTGGTTTTCTTGGCTGTGTGCTTTGGGTTGTTGTCTTGTTGGAAGATGAAATGATGACCCATCTTAAGATCCTTGATGGAGGAGCGGAAGTTCTTGGCCAAAATCTCCAGGTAGGCCGTGCTATCCATCTTCCCATGTATGCGGACCAGATGGCCAGGCCCCTTGGCTGAGAAACAGCCCCACAGCATGATGCTGCCACCACCATGCTTGACTGTAGGGATGGTATTCTTGGGGTCGTATGCAGTGCCATCCAGTCTCCAAACGTCACGTGTGTGGTTGGCACCAAAGATCTCGATCTTGGTCTCATCAGACCAGAGAACCTTGAACCAGTCTGTCTCAGAGTCCTCCAAGTGATCATGAGCAAACTGTAGACGAGCCTTGACATGACGCTCTGAAAGTAAAGGTACCTTACGGGCTCGTCTGGAACGGAGACCATTGCGGTGGAGTACGTTACTTATGGTATTGACTGAAACCAATGTCCCCACTGCCATGAGATCTTCCCGGAGCTCCTTCCTTGTTGTCCTTGGGTCAGCCTTGACTCTTCGGACAAGCCTGGCCTCGGCACGGGTGGAAACTTTCAAAGGCTGTCCAGGCCGTGGAAGGCTAACAGTAGTTCCATTAGCCTTCCACTTCCGGATGATGCTCCCAACAGTGGAGACAGGTAGGCCCAACTCCTTGGAAAGGGTTTTGTACCCCTTACCAGCCTTGTGACCCTCCAGGATCTTGTCTCTGATGGCCTTGGAATGCTCCTTTGTCTTTCCCATGTTGACCAAGTATGAGTGCTGTTCACAAGTTTGGGGAGGATCTTAATTAGTCAGAAAAGGCTGGAAAAAGAGATAATTAATCCAAACATGTGAAGCTCATTGTTCTTTGTGCCTGAAATACTTCTTAATACTTTAGGGGAACCAAACAGAATTCTTGTGGTTTGAGGGTTTGAATAATAAATGACCCTCTGAATAAACTTTTCACAATTTAAAAAAAAAAAAAAAAAAAAGAAATAACATTCTTTTTGCTGCAGTGCATTTCACACTTCCAGGCTGATCTACAGTCCAAATGTCACAATGCCAAGTTAATTCTGAATGTGTAAACCTGCTAAAGCTGCAGGGGGTTGAATACTACTTGTAGGCACTGTATATATATATTGTGAGACTCATGTGGGATTAGTGGATGAGGGCAGGTATATCTCACCCCGGTATCGGTCCTATGTGACTTAGCCTGGCCAGGATCACCTGGCTACTAATGGATTAATAGGAGGTGAAGGACGGAGGTAAAAGGAATCTGGGAAGTTGGGGGAGGGTCTCCATCTGGGAACACAGTAAGCCTGTCTGTGTAGGAGACACTTGTGAGGAGCAGTGCCTGATGTTTGTATGGTTTAGCTGGAAGGGAGAAGCCCTCCAGTTGGTAGTTAGGATAACACCGTGTATAGTTAGCGCCGAACAGGCAAGGATTTATTTTGTTGGTGTTTTTTTTTCTTTTTGTTTATGCTTCACTGCAATAAACCTGACCAAGCGTCAGTTACACCTTGAATTCGGCTGTCTGCCTGAGGTGAATACGTGCCCTTTGAACCCAGCAAAGGCGATCCCGGAGCGTGTTATCACATTGTGGTGGAGAACGCGGGCAGCACGTTACAGCGCATCATAATGGATGACGTGGTGAAAGCGCTGGTACAATCCGCAGCTGTGCAGCAGGAAGCTAATCGCTTGATGTCGGCACAGTTGAAGGAACTGGTGGAATCGACGGTTAAAGACCGCCAACTTTTGCAGCAGGTGGCGCAGCGTCTGGCGACCGTACCGGAGAGTAATGCAGAGGCTGACCAGAGGGTGATTCATGTGAGTCGGTGCTGGCAGAAACTAACCACAGAGGACGATGTGGAAGCTTACCTGACCACGTTTGAACGGACGGCGGAGCGGGAAAAGTGGCCAAAGGAGCGATGGGCCGACTTGCTTGCACCGTTTCTGGCAGGTGAGGCCCAAAAAGCCTACTTTGATCTTGAGCCTGAAGCAGCGCATGACTTTGATAAACTAAAAGCCGAGATCCTTGCCCGGCTGGGAGTGACGACGGCCGTGCGAGCACAGAGAGTTCATCAATGGACTTATCAGCCCGATAAACCACCGCGGTCACAGATGTTTGACCTCATTCACTTGACCAAGAAATGGCTACAGCCTGAGGTTTTGACGGCGCCAGAGATGGTACAAAGAATCGTTCTTGATAAATACCTAAGAGCTCTACCGCCATCTCTGAAGAGGTGGGTAAGCCATGGAAACCCCACGACAGCGGATCAGCTAGTAGATCTAGTGGAGCGTTATTCCTTGGCAGAAGGACTTATGGACGATGCTACACATCCTCACTCTTCCCCTTCTCGACGAGGATCTGGTAAGACTGTTCCAGGGTCATGGGGAGGAGGAAAATATCCTAAGGCAGTGGAGGAGGAAAACAGGACTGCTGGCCCTGTGAGGGCTAAGGTGCCAAACTATGGTCTTAGCAAGGGGCCCGTGAGGTGTTTCCGCTGCCAGGAGGTGGGCCACATTGCTGCAAACTGTCCATTAACTGCAGAACCGATGCAGTGCGATGTCACGGACTTTGAAAAACGCAGGGCTATGGTTGCACGGGTAGTGTGTGTTGCTGCATGTCAAGGCGATATGAAAAAACACCTGTGTGAAGTGTCCATTGATGGCAATACTGTTGTTGCACTATTAGACTCGGGAAGTGTGGTGACTCTGGTAAAGGCCAGTCTGGTAGCAGTCCCGATGGGACCGTCAGATAAATTTTCTGTGACATGTGTGCATGGAGACACCTGCTCGTACCTCACAACGGTCTCCTGCATTACTACGCCCTATGGATCTGTGCATCATAAGGTGGGACTAGTACCAGCACTATTGCATGATATCATTTTGGGCAGGGATTTTCCCCACTTCTGGCAGTTGTGGGAGAACCAATTAGTACCCCAGGGTAGCCGCACGGATGATCCTTCTCCCACACCTTGTGTGGGCCCGGAGCCACTAGAGGATTCCCCACAAGAGGGTTCAGAGGAGGAATCCGCTGAAAACAACCCCCAGTTCCCCTTTTCAGTTCTGGCGGGTGATTCCGATGAACCCGGGGCAGAGGCGGACACGGGTGGCTGTCCCCCTTCCTCTTGGCTGAATTTGGAAGTCCACAAAGATGACTTCCAAAGTGAGCAAATGAGAGATCCTACCCTTTCTCAGGCTATAAAAAATGTTAAAATGATAAACGGGGTGCAGGTGGATGCAGGTACTAGGCTGTCTTACCCCTACATGGCACTGGAGAATGACTTTCTCTATCAGATAGAGAAGAAGGGGGATGACACAGTACAACGATTGGTTGTGCCGAGAGCCTACAGGCGGAGAGTGCTGGACCTGGCACACGGACACATGATGGGGGGACACCTGGGGGTCCAGAAAACTACCGAAAGGATATTACACTGTTTTGTTTGGCCCGGCATGCATCACGATATTCGCACCTATTGTGAGTCTTGTCCTGACTGCCAATTGTCTGCACCTAGGCCCCGTTTCTGTAGCCCCTTAGTACCTCTGCCTATCATCGAGATCCCATTTGAGAGAATTGGGATGGATTTAGTTGGACCCCTCCCCAAGTCTGCACGAGGACACCAGCACATCCTTGTCATCTTGGATTATGCCACTCGTTACCCCGAGGCCATCCCTTTGCGTAACACGGCCACCAAGACCATTGCCAAGGAGCTGGTCCATGTGTTTAGTCGGGTTGGTGTCCCAAAACAAATACTCACAGACCAAGGAACCCCCTTTATGTCTAAAGTAATGAAAGAACTCTGCAGGCTGTTACAAATAGCACAGTTACGCACCTCCGTGTATCACCCTCAAACGGACGGACTGGTCGAACGGTTTAACAAAACTTTGAAACAGATGCTCCGTAAGGCGATAGACAAGGACGGGAAGAACTGGGACTACTTACTCCCGTATTTGCTTTTTGCCATCCGGGAGGTGCCCCAGTCTTCCACCGGGTTCTCTCCTTTCGAGCTTCTGTACGCCCGACGTCCCCGTGGACTGTTAGATGTCGCTAAAGAAACCTGGGAGGGACAGGTCACCCCGTTCAAAAGCGTAATAGACCATGTAACCCAAATGCAGGACCGTATTGCGGCGGTGATGCCCATCGTTAAAGAGCATATGATACAGGCTCAAGGAGCACAGAAAAGGATTTATGATAGGGGGGCCAAGATCCGTACTTTTGCACCCGGAGATAGGGTGTTGATCCTGGTCCCCACGGCAGAAAGCAAATTTCTGGCAAAGTGGCAAGGCCCCTTTGAAATTAAGGAACGGGTGGGTGAGGTAAACTACAAAGTGTACCATGCTGGTAAAAGGAAGCCTGAACAGATTTATCACGTGAATCTGATAAAACCCTGGAAGGACCGTCCAGCTCTGTCAGCAGGTCTGGCCCTTCCGGTCTGCAAGCAGACTATACCTGATGTCGGGATTGCGGAGACGCTGTCAGAGCGGCAAAAGACAGACGTCAAGCAGTTTGTAATCAACAATCACGAGTTTTTCTCGGAAAAGCCCGGGCAGACCACTCTCATTAAACATGACATCATAACAGAGCCTGGGGTAACAGTTCAGGTAAAGCCCTACCGAATACCGGAAGCTCGGCGGGAAGCTGTCTCCCGAGAAGTGAAGACCATGTTAGAGTTAGGTGTAATCGAGGAATCGCATAGCGCCTGGTCGAGTCCGATTGTGTTAATACCGAAACCAGACGGCTCCATTAGATTCTGCAATGACTTCAGGAGATTAAATGCGGTCTCCAAATTTGATGCATCCCCTATGCCACGGGTCGATGAATTAATAGATCGGCTTGGAAAAGCCCGGTATATCACGACCCTAGACTTAACGAAGGGCTATAGGCAGATCCCGCTAACAGAGGCCGCTAAAGAGAAAACTGCGTTTTCTACACCGGAAGGTTTATACCAGTATGTGTATATGCCGTTTGGACTACACGGGGCACCGGCAACCTTTCAAAGGTTGATGGACCGAGTCCTGAGGCCCCATAGGCAGTATGCTTCTGCGTATTTGGATGACATAGTCATTTACAGCCTGGACTGGGAGACGCACCTCCAGAAACTAGAGGCCGTGATTGAGGACCTGCGGGAGGCAGGCCTAACAGCAAACCCCAAGAAATGTCATATCGGGCTGGAAGAAGCCCGGTATTTGGGATACGTAATTGGGAGGGGAATTGTTAAACCCCAGATTGACAAGATACAAGCCATTCAGAAATGGCCGCAACCAGTCAACAAGAAGCAGGTGAGAGCGTTTTTAGGAATAGCCGGCTACTACCGACGGTTCATTCCCAATTTTGCGGCTACCGCTGTTCCCCTGACGGACCTTACCAAAGGGAAAGACTCTGTCATGATCAAATGGACCACGGCAGCCGAAGAAGCCTTCCATAACCTAAAACTAGCTCTTTGCTCTCAACCTGTGCTAATGACTCCTGACTTCCGCAGCGAGTTCGTGGTCCAAACGGACGCTTCTGATGCCGGTATAGGGGCTGTATTGTCACAACTGAAGGACGGAGAGGAACATCCGGTCCTTTATCTTAGTCGGAAACTTAATAAGCATGAACGCAACTATGCCATAGTGGAAAAAGAATGCTTAGCCATTAAGTGGGCTCTAGAGTCCCTTAAATATTACTTGATTGGTAGGAAGTTCCGGCTGATCACTGACCATGCCCCTCTCAAGTGGATGCACTTGAATAGGGAACGGAATGGCCGAGTGACCCGGTGATTCCTTGCACTTCAGGCCTACCGTTTTACAGTGGAGCACCGCCCGGGGGTGCGGATGGGGAATGCTGATGCCCTGTCGCGTGTGCACTGTTTTGTGGGGGCTGTTGCTCAGCTGCAGTGGTCTGAGCAGAGGGGGGGGATATGTGAGACTCATGTGGGATTAGTGGATGAGGGCAGGTATATCTCACCCCGGTATCGGTCCTATGTGACTTAGCCTGGCCAGGATCACCTGGCTACTAATGGATTAATGGGAGGTGAAGGACGGAGGTAAAAGGAATCTGGGAAGTTGGGGGAGGGTCTCCATCTGGGAACACAGTAAGCCTGTCTGTGTAGGAGACACTTGTGAGGAGCAGTGCCTGATGTTTGTATGGTTTAGCTGGAAGGGAGAAGCCCTCCAGTTGGTAGTTAGGATAACACCGTGTATAGTTAGCGCCGGACAGGCAAGGATTTATTTTGTTGGTGTTTTTTTTTCTTTTTGTTTATGCTTCACTGCAATAAACCTGACCAAGCGTCAGTTACACCTTGAATTCGGCTGTCTGCCTGAGGTGAATACGTGCCCTTTGAACCCAGCAAAGGCGATCCCGGAGCGTGTTATCACAATATATATATATATATATATATATATATATATATATATATATTCATTCCACATCGCTTTAGTTCCTGTGAAGCACCTGAAGGATTAATAAACTTCTTGGATATGGGTTTGAGCAATGTGAGGGGTGCAGTTTTTAGAATGGTGTCACTTTTGGGTATTTTCTTTCACCTAGGCCTCTTAAAGTCACTTCAAATATGATGTGGTCCCTAAAAAAAATGATTTTGTAAATTTTGTTGAAAAAAATGGATTACTGGAAATACTATGCACCAAGAATTACAAAGGTATTTTAGGAGTGATACCTTTATACGCTAACCAAAAAAATTACATTAGCAAGCTTTCAGAGCATCAAGGCTCCTTCTTCAGGCTAAATACATGTAACGTCCACAAATGGATGTTGTACTTACAGCTCAACACCGTTCAGGGCCATTGGCATTAGCCAGAAAACACAAAGATTGGCAGATTCGATATTGGTACCCTGTACTCTTCACGGATGAGAGCAGGTTCACAGTGAGCACCAGATGTGACAGAATCTAGAGACACCGTGAAGAACATACTGCTGCCTGCAACATCCTCCAGCATGACCGGTTAGGCAGTGGGTCAGTAATGGTGTGGGGAGGCATTTCTTTGGAGGACCGCACAGGCCTCCATGTACTAGCAAGATGTACACTGACTGCCATTAGGTACCGGGGATGAGATCATCAGAACCATTATGAGACCATATGCAGGTGCAGTGGGCCCTGGGTTCCTTCTGATGCATGACAATGCTACGCCTGATGTGGCACAAGTATCAGCAGGTCCTTCATGATGAATACATTGATGATATGGACCCCAGACTTTAATCCAATCGAGCACATCTGGGACATTATGTCTTGTTCCATCCACCAATGCCACATTGCACCACAGACGTCCAAGAATTGACTGATGCTTTAATCAAGGTCTGGGAGAAGATCCCACAGGAAAACATCCACCAACTCATCAGGACCATGCTCATACATTGAAGGAAAGTCATACAGGCACATGGAGACCATACACGCATTACTGATCCTCATTTGTTTTGAGGCATTTCCACTGACGTTAGATCAACATGTAATTTGATTTTCCACTTTAATTTTGAGTATCATTCCAAATTCAGACCTCCATGTGATATTAATTTTGATTTACATTGATCATTTTTATATTTGTTTTCCAGCATGTAATGAATAAAGATCTGCAAGTGGAATATTTCATTCATTGAGATCTATTATGGGTGTCAGGTCCAAGCATTTCTACATGAACAGTGTCCTGGAAAGTGGATTGATCCTCGTGGGCCAGTTGAATGGCCACCAAGGTCTCTCAATCTGACCCCCTTAGACTTTTATCTTTAGGGTCATCTGAAGGCAATTGTCTATGCTGTGAAGATACAAGATATGCAGCATCTGAAACAACGGATACTGGAAGCCTGTGCTAGCATTTCTTCTGCGGTGTTGCTATTAGTGTGTCAAAAGTGGGAGAAGAGGGTTGCATTAACAATCCAACACAATGGGCAGCACTTTGAACACAGTTTATGTGGTCATAAAATTGTAAATAACTAATGAACGAATAGTTACGTTAAAACCAAACACACCATTGTTTTTCTTGTGAAATTCTCAATAAGTTTGATGTGTTACATGACCCTCTTCCCATTGGAAAAAATAAAATCGGATCCAAAATGGCCGCCATGATCACTAACCATCTTGAAAAGTTTCCCCCCTTCCATATACTAATGAGCCACAAACAGGAAGTTGATATCACCAACCATTCCCATTTTATTTAGGTGTATCCATGTAAATGGCCCACCCTGTATATATGTCTAAGCAACAGAATGTGTGAAAAAGACTTGGGTATATTAATAGTGCATAGACTGAACATGAGTCAACAGTGTGACGCAACAGCAAAAAAGGCAAACACCATTCTGGGATGTATTAACAGAAGTATACAGGCTAGATCACGTGAAGTAATTGTCCTCCTCTACTCCTCTTTGGTCAGACCTCATCTGGAAAACTGTGTCCAGTTCTGGGCACCATATTTTAAAAAAAGACATCAACAAACTGGAGTAATTTTAAAGAACAGTGACCAGAATGGTGACCGGTCTACAAACCATCTCCTATGAGGATTGGTTATGATATTTGGTAATGTTTAGCTTGTAAAAAAGAAGACTGAAAGGAGACTTTCCCTCATACGCTATGAAGTTGAGCTGGTCACTACAGTTCTAGTATCTTTAGATCACTTCTATATCAATAAAATAGTAGCTACTCCTCACCCCTCCCTTCTCCCGTATGGGACGTTATGTCACAGACCAGTGTAAAGCTCCGAGCTGCAGCAGAGAACAGGGGAGGTGGCCGCTGACTTCATACTCTTCCTACCTGCTATGCCCCCTGTTCTAAGGCTATGTGCGCACTAGAAAAGTGATTTTTCTCAAGAAAATTTCTTGAGAAACCTCTGGGAGTTGAAGATTACCACACCTGCGGTAAAAAAACGCACCAAAACCGCGGGAAAAACGCATCCGTTTCTGCCGCAATTTTGCCGCAGGTCGGTCCCTGCGTTTTTTTATGCTGTAACTGCAATAAATAATATAGATAATAGATAGATAATCAATAGATAGATAGACAGACGGATAATGGATAGAGGGAAAGATGGATAGATGAATAGATAGATAGATCGATAATAGATGAGAAAGACCTATATAATATCCCTGCATATTCTAAGCTGGCACACTTTAGTGACTTTCATGTGGCACTAAAGGGTGCTTAGGCTTATATTTAGCCAAAAAATAAATAAATAAAAAAAAACCCCGACCTGAGGTCCCCCACATCTTTTGTAGCCAGCTAGGGTAAAGCAGACGGCTGCAGCCTGCAGACCACAGCTGGCAGCTTTACCTTGGCTGGTAATCCAAAACAGAGGGCACCCCACGCTGTTATTTTACATTAAATAAATCATTTAAAACAAAAAACGTAAGGTCCCCACAAATTGGATCACAAGCCAAGGTAAAGCGGACAGCTGTGGTCTGGAGTTCTCAGACTAGGGAGGTCCACTGTTATTGGACACTCCCCAGCCTAAAAATAGCAGGCCACAGCCGCCCCAGAAGTGGCGCATCCATTGGACGTGCCAATCCTGGTGCTTCACCCCAACTCATCCCGTTGCCCTGGTGCGGTGGCAAACAGGGTAATATATGGGGTTGATGCCAGATGTGTAATGTCACTTGGCATCAGGCCCTGGGGTTAGTGATGTCAAGCGTCTATCAGATACCCGACATCACAAACCCAGTAAGTAAGAAATAAAAAATAGACAACAAAAAAAGTTTTATTTGAAAAAACACTCCCCAAAACATTACATCTTTCACCAATTTATTGAAAAGAGCAATCAATTCCAGGTCCGGCGTAACCTAATAAGGGGGTCCCACGATGATCCATACCATAGTCACTGTCCCAGTCAATGAAGAACAGAATGTTCCCCATTGGCTGGGAGAGTAATGCAGTGACCTGAGCTAACATCAATAGGTCAGCCCAAGTCACTGCAGGGGATGACCAGCACTGACTTCAGGAGGTTAGATGAGATTATTACCTGCAGTGACGATCTCCTGCACTGCTGATGTCAGTGCTGTCACTGCCTTCTATGCCCGCCGCGCTCTCAGCAGTATCGTGAGAGCCCGTGACGTCACCGCTAGTGACAGTCTCGGGCCGCCCGCGAGACGGACATAAAAGGCAGTGACAGCGCTGACGTCAGGAGATCGTCACTGCAGGTAATGATCTCATCTAACCTGACAGCAGCACTCGTCATTCCCGCGGCTGCCAGCACTGCACTGTGAGAAGCTGCTGATACTGCGGGCAGACACTGACACTGCAGTGCAGGCAGGGGCGGATTAAGGGTAACCAGGGCCCCGGGCTGTTCTGGGTCTATGGGCCCCCCCCCCCATCCACGGGTCATGTGACGGGTCCATCATCTTACACCTGAAACAGATAATTTCTAAAAAAAATAGTTGGCGAAACTATAACCTAAAAAACATCCACTTATCTAATAAATATGACCTTCAGTTTAAAACAAACAAAAACACTAAAGGGGGCTTTACACGCTGCGACATCGCTAACGATATATCGTCGGGGTCACAGTGGTTGTGACGCACATCCGGCGCCATTAGCATTGCAGCGTGTGACACCAAGGAGCGACGTTCAACGATCGCAAAAACGTCAAAAATTGTTATCGTTGACACGTCGCTCCTTTACGAAATATCGGTGGTGGTGCATGCCGCTGCTTGTTCATCGCTGTGTGTGACACTGCAGGAGCGAGGAACATCTCCTTACCTGCGTCCACCGGCAATGAGGAAGGAAGGAGGTGGGCGGGATGTTACGTCCCGCTCATCTCCGCCCCTCCTCTGCTATTGGGCGGCCACATTAGGTACCACATCACATTTGGAGTGACTTTGAGAGGCCTAGGTGACAGAAAATACCCAAAAGTGACCCCATTCTAAAATCTGCACCCCTCACACTGCTCAAAACTACATCCAAAAAGTTTATTAACCCTTTAAGAGCTTTACAGCAACCAAAGCAATGTGGAAGGAAAAAATGAAAATTTTACTTTTTTACACAAAAATGTTACTTTAGCCATAAAATTTAGCATTTTCACAAGGGTATCAGGAAAAATGCACCATAAAATTAATTGTGCAATTTCTCCTGAGTACACCGATATCTCATATGTGGGGGAAATCAACTGTTTGGGTGCACGGCAAGGCTCGGAAGAGAAGGAGAATCATTTGAATTTTTGAAAGCAAAATTGTCTGGAATAATTAGCAGACGCGATGTTGCGTTTGGAGACCCCTGCGGTGCCTAAACAATGGAGCTCCCCCACAAGTGACCCCATTTTGGAAACTAGACCCCTCATGGAATTTATCTAGATGTTTATTGAGCACTTTGAACCTCTAGGGGCTTCACAAAAGTTAATAACTTTGAGCCGTGAAAATAAAAAAAAAAAAAATTACCACGAAATTGTTACTTCAACCAGGTAGCTTTTTTTTTCACAAGGGTATCAGGAAAAATTGCAACATAAAATGTATTGTGCATTTTCTCCTGAGTACACAGATACCTCATATGTGGTGGAAATCAAATGTTTTGGCGCACTGCAGGGCTCGGAAGGCAAGGAGCGACATTTGACTTTTCAAACGCAAAATTGTCTGGAATCGTTAGTGGATGCCATGTTGTGTTTGGAGACCCCCTGAGGTGCCTAAACAATGGAGCTCCCCCACAAGTGACCCCATTTTGGAAACTAGACCCCTCATTGAATTTATCTAGATGTTTACTGAACATTTTGAACCCCTGGAGGCTTCACAAAAGTTTAGAATGTTCAGCCGTGAAAATATATATATTTTTTTTTTACCATGAAATTGTTATTTCAACCAGGTAGCTTTTTTTTCCACAAGGGTATCAGGAAAAAATGCACCATAAAATGTATTGTTCAATTTCTCCTGAGTACACAGATACCTCATATGTGGTGGAAAGTAATTGTCTGGGCACACGGCGGGGCTCAGAAGAGAAGGAGCGCCATTTCACAGCAAAATTGGTTGGAATTATTAGCGTACGCCATGTTGCGTATGGAGACCCCCTGAGGTGCCTAAACAATTGAGCTCCCCCACAAGTGACCTCATTTTGGAAACTAGACCCCCATGGCATAAATCTACATGGGTAATGAGCACTTTGAACCCTCAGGTGCTTCATACATTGAGGCATAAAAACAAAAAAGTACTTTTTTTTCCACAAAAATGTTATTTTAGGCTCAATTTTTTAATTTTTACAGGGGTATCAGGATAAAATGGACCGCAAAATGTGTTGGGCAATTTGTTCTGAGTACGCTGATACCTCATATGTGGCAGAAAACCACTGTTTGGGCGCACGGCAGAGCTCCAGAGGGAAGGAGCGTCATTTGACTTTTTAAATGGAAAATTAGCTGGAATCGCTAGCCGCACCATGTTGCGTTTGGAGATCCCCCTGATGTGCCCAAACAGCTGAGCTCCCCCACATGTGACCCCATGTTGGAAACTAGACCCCCCCCATACAAAGAAATATTAGTTTGGCAAAATAAAAAATACAGACGTCAGTAAAAAAAATAAAAAAAAAATAAAATTATATATATATATATATATATATATATTATATATATATGAGCGCCTGCAACTGACACTAAGGCAAGTGCCACACGTGAGAGCAATGCACAAATCTCGCAACGCATCACAGCCGCACACTCCTGTCTGGAAGAGGGCGACCATGCCGGATGATGCGATGTGAGACTTGTGCATCGCTCTCTTGTGTGGCACTGGGCTGACCCTTACAATATTCAGTAAAAAATACTGTAGTTGACGATTACTACAGTATAATTTTACTGGCCCTAAACTAAGTTTATTTGTATTTCTTTCTTAGTTTCCATAAAAAAAATTAGGACGAACGCACGGATGTGCTGCAAAAAGGGGGGGACTAGGTGGGATGGATAAAAGCTGGATGGAGGATAGAAGAGGGCGCAACGGATGCAGGAGCAGCGGAGGATGGGAGAGAGGGCGCGGCGGAGGATGGGAGAGGGGGCACGGCGGAGGATGGGAGAGGGCGTGGCGGATGGAGGAGCGGCGGAGGATGGGTGAGGGCACAACGGATGCAGGAGCGGCGGAGGAAGGGGGGGTCGAGGGGAAGGGTGGAAGGGGAGTGGGAGGTGAGATTGGGGATAGCTACCTTACAGAATGGATCTAGGCAGCAGGATTGCAGCAGATCCGGGAGGGAGGAAGGGGGCAGAGGATTAAGGGGATGGGAGAGAGCAGGCAGCAGATCAGGGAGGAGGCAGATGCTGATGGGGGAGTGAGGTGGCAGATGCAGGGGCACAGAGGCTGATGGGGGAGTGAGGTGTCAGATGCAGGGGTGCAGAGGCTGATGAGGGAGTGAGGTGGCAGATGCAGGGGCGCAGCGGCAGATGCAGGGGCGCAGCGGCAGATGGGGAGAGTGCGGCGGCAGATGGGGAGAGTGCGGCGGCAGATGGGGAGAGTGCGGCGGCTGATGGGGAGAGTGCAGCGGCTGATGCAGGGGCGGTGGAGCGGCTGATGGGGAGAGTGCAGTGGCTGATGCAGGGGCGGTGGAGCGGCTGATGGGGAGAGTGGAGCGGCTGATGGGGAGAGTGCAGTGGCTGATGCAGGGGCAGTGGAGCGGCTGATGGGGAGAGTGCAGTGGCTGATGCAGGGGCGGTGGAGCGGCTGATGGGGAGAGTGCAGTGGCTGATGGGGAGAGTGCAGTGGCTGATGGGGAGAGTGCAGCGGCTGATGGGGAGAGTGCAGTGGCTGATGCAGGGGCGGTGGAGCGGCTGATGGGGAGAGTGCAGCGGCTGATGCAGGGGCAGTGGAGCGGCTGATGGGGAGAGTGCAGTGGCTGATGCAGGGGCGGTGGAGTGGCTGATGGGGACAGTGTAGTGGCAGATGCAGGGGCGGTGGAGCGGCTGATGGGGAGAGTGCAGTGGCAGATGCAGGGGCGGTGGAGCGGCTGCTGGGGACAGTGTAGTGGCAGATGCAGGGGCGGTGGAGCGGCTGATGGGGAGAGTGCAGTGGCAGATGCAGGGGCGGTGGAGCGGGGGGGGCGCAGCGGCGTCAGATGCCCCTATGCATCTGACGCCGCTGCTCTCTTACTGCTGAGTAGCGGCGTAACATGCAGGGGCGAAGCGGAAAAGTAGCGGCGTCACGTGCAGCAGCGCAGCGGGAGAGCAGGGGCGAAGCACATGGAGCAGGGCAGCGGTGGATCGGGGGCTGTGACTCACAGATGGGCGCCCGCAGGGATCGCTCTCCTCAGATTCCACGGAGGGAGAAGCTAAGGAGAGCGATCTCCTACAGCGAGCTCACCCGGTCCCAGATGCACGGTGCTGCTTGGAGATATCGGTCACAAGGCCGATCTCTCCAATCAGAGCTGGGGGCGGGTACAGTAAAGCTCACTGAGCTCCAGCCAATGGCCAGTGCTGCAGCTGCACTGACATAGCTGGATTTCAATGCTTCAGCCATTTTCAATGGCTGAAACATAACACTGGCTGTGATTGGCTGAGCGGCGTTCGTCAGCCAATCACAGCCTCTGTAGGTCCGGGAAGGAGACACCACCCCTCCTGAGGTCAGGTACAAGTCCTCTCCTTCCCGAATCTACCGTTTTTTAAAACCGACCGCGGTGCCCGGTGCTCTGGTGCCGCAATTCCGCCATGACGGATGTATCCGTCATGGGTCTTTAAGTACCAGGGCACCATGACGGCTAGATCCGTCAAAGGTCGTGAAGGGGTTAATCTGTAAACAAGACTATTGCAAAAAAAAAAAATGAAAAACGGAGCAAAACTGTGTGAACACAGTTTAACAAATACTGAAGTAAAACACTCATCAACTTCTCAGTGTGTGCACGAGGCCTTACACATACTGAGGTAAAAAAAACCCCTCACCAATACTGAACAAGGCACATGACCCTAGGCTATGTTCACACCGGGTGTATTTTTCTGCAGTAAAATGTGAGCAAAAGCTGCATCTTGTTATTAGCATGTACTGTATTTACACCGATCCAATGAAAAAAAAACCAAAAAACAAAACTGCAAAACTGCCCTATGTGAACATAGCTTAACAAATACTAAGGTAACAAAAACTCTAATACTGAACGTGTGCACAAGGCCTTGGGGCATATGCACACATTGAGTATTTGGTGAGTTATTTACCTCATTATTTGTAAGGTCACGTGCACATGTTCAGTATTTGGTGATTTTTCTACCTCTGTATTTGTAAAAAATACTGAGGTAAAAAATACTGAGGTAAAAAAAACTGAGGTAAAAAAACCTGAAATACTCAATGTGTGCAAATGTCCTTATTGTAGTAGTGAAAATGTATATGGGGTATGGGATTGGTGTGGGAAGATGTCCCCGGCCTGTACACTGTGCGTGCCCCTCCATTATATCCACTACATACATCATGATACATGCAGAATATCCTGATGGAGGGGCACACACAGTGTGTGGAGGCAGACATTGGAAATATCCAAGATGGAGGGAAGGCCAGTGGGGCACAGTGTGCTGGGGTGAGTCACCCATGCAGTTTAAATCCTCCATTCCCTATATATATATATATATATATATATATATATATATATATATATATAAATATACTGTATATATATATATATATATATATATATATACACACACACATATATATATTCATACACATATACATATAAATAAAATCACCCTTTCCCTGCACAATTCCCAATATGCAGCACTTTCACTGTACAATCCCCCATTATGCAGACCCATACTGTACAATCCCCCATTATGCAGACCCATACTGTACAATCCCCCATTATGCAGACCCATACTGTACAATCCCCCATTATGCAGACCCATACTGTACAATCCCCCATTATGCAGACCTATACTGTGCAAACCCTCAATCTGCAGGCCCATACTGTACAATCTCCCATTATGCAGGCTCATATTGTACAATTCCCAATATGCAGGCTCATACTGTACAATCCCCCATTATGCAGGCCCATACTGTACAATCCTCAAAAGGTAACCTGTCGGGTCAAAAAAGTGTTATAAAAAAAACCAAGGAGAAAATTGTAGACAAAATACCCTGACTATAAATAAATAAATTGCAAGTGCTTAATAAACAGGGTACTTAGTGTATACATTTTTGCAAAAAGGTAAGAAGCTGTCTCACCTCGTCACGGTGTACCCATCTGAGACAGTCCCTAACCTACTAAAGTTAAAAACATATTCTGTACCTGACTAGTGTCATGTCAAAACTTCAATATGGATGGAAAATTGTAGAAAAAATACCCTGACTATAAATAAATGTTTATTGAACATTTGTCACAGCTCAGTTTTTTGGTGTTTTTTGTCTGTTATCTTGCTTTAATGCAAGTTGGGGGTGCAGCCCTCCTGATACTGAGGCTGAACAATTACCTGCTTCTCACTTTTTGCTGTGTATTTAATCTGGGACCCAGCTAACCACTTTACCATCCATATTGAAGTTTTGACATGACACTAGTCAGGTACAGAATATGTTTTTAACTTTAGTAGGTTAGGGACTGTCTCAGATGGGTACACCGTGACGAGGTGAGACAGCTTCTTACCTTTTTGCAAAAATGTATATACTAAGTACCCTGTTTATTAAGCACTTGCAATTTATTTATTTATAGTCAGGGTATTTTTTCTACAATTTTCTCCTTGGTTTTTTTCTAGTCTTGAGGCTGCAATTCACATGCTTGTAATGTTGCATGTTTATTGAACATTTGTCACAGCTCAGTTTTTTGGTTTTTTTGTCTGTTATCTTGCTTTAATGCAAGTTGGGGGTGCAGCCCTCCTGATACTGAGGCTGAACAATTACCTGCTTCTCACTTTTTGCTGTGTATTTAATCTGGGACCCAGCTAACCACTTTACCATCCATATTGAAGTTTTGACATGACACTAGTCAGGTACAGAATATGTTTTTAACTTTAGTAGGTTAGGGACTGTCTCAGATGGGTACACCGTGACGAGGTGAGACAGCTTCTTACCTTTTTGCAAAAATGTATATACTAAGTACCCTGTTTATTAAGCACTTGCAATTTATTTATTTATAGTCAGGGTATTTTTTCTTGTTTTTTTTCTAGTCTTGAGGCTGCAATTCACATGCAAAAAAGTGTTATAACCTACAAGCAGGAGCCTGTGTGAGCTATTAACCCCTTCCTACCCATCCCTTTCTTTTAATATTGTACATTATGAAAGTAATAAAATATGTTTTATTACTTACATACTCCATTTAAAATTAGCATAGGTCTCTAGCCCCATGGGCGTTGCATCACCCTGTGGGCATCTACATGCTTTCCATATCACGCTCCTGTGGGCGTGATACCATGGATTTACACGAGCGACGTCATGTCTGCACTTTCACAATCTCGCATGCGTGAGCTTACCATTCTCACCGCCGCCTCATCCTGGTGTTTGCTGTTCGGTTTCTGACATGCATTGCGCATGACAGGAAGTGCAGGAGTCTTCTGAGCATGTGCAGTGCGCATCAGAAGCCGACCTGCAAACACCAGGATGAGGTGGCGAGAATGGTAAGCGCGCACGAGATTCTGAAGGAGCTGACGTGACGTTGCTCATGTAAATCCATGGTATCACGCCCATAGGACGATGTGACGCCCATGGGGCTGGAGACCCTGCTCATTTACATAGGGAATATGTAAGTAATTAAACGTTATTTTATTACTTTCATATTACACAATATAACAACACAGGGATGGGTAGGAAGGGGTTAATAGCTCACACAGGCTGCTGCTTGTAGGTCAGAATGCTTTTTTGCCCTGACAGGTTCCCTTTAATATGCAGGCCCATGTTGGAAAATCCAGCTATACTGCGACCCCCCAAAAAACAAACACCTCCTCACATTACTCACCCTTACTCCTGTGTATGAAGCCCCTCGGTCCATGGTGCAGCCCCTCAGCCATTCCAGTCTCCAGCAGCCACAGTACACACAGTGATCATAGCTCCCGCGCTGGAGGAGGAAGCCCCGCCCCCTTACATCAATGCCTCACAGGAGCAAATACATTCTAGCAACTGGGGGATTCCTCCGGCTCCGCTGCTTCTACTCTGCAGAAGAATTGCTCCCGGCGCAGCGCACCGCTGATAACAGATGAGGGCAATCTGGGCATGGGCCCCCGGAGCCTCAGGCTCCGAACACCTGGCCAGATTGCCATTATTACTAACTGCCCTGAATGGGCCCCCTGGAGCCTCGGGCCCCGGGTGGTAGCCCAGATTGCCCTCATTATAATCCGCCAATGAGTGCAGGCAGCCGCGGGGCTGGAGCGGGACACAAACTGCACGGGCACCAGCCGGAGGTCACACGGAAGTGCTTCTGTGTGGCGTCCAGGGAGTGTGATGTGTGTGTTTACTCTGCTCCGCCTCCTCTTCCTGTCATAATGACATCACTTCCCTGCAAAACGCAGGGTAGTGATGAACATCACCGCAGGTAAATCGCAGCTATACCGGGGGTATACTGCACATCATTTGCTACCTGTGGTATACCCGCGGTATTTCGCAATTACATTACAGTGAATGGAGTGAAATACCGCAGCTACCTGCGGAAAAGAAGTGACATGCACATTTTCTCAAGAAATTTTTTCAAGAATATCTGCAGAAAGAATTTTCTTGAGAAAAAAAACGTAGTGTGCGCACAGCTATTTTTTTTCCCCATAGGCTTTGCTGGGAAATGTCTGCAGAAAGATTACAAACATTTCTCAAATTTCTGCAGCAAAACTGGGGGTAAAACCGCGGGTAAAAATGCAGTGTGCGCACAGGGCCTAAGACTGGATAGAAGCAAGAAATCAGCCCTATTCTCATTTGAACAAGGAAAGAGTAGAAGCAATGGTAAGAAACTGAATGGGAAAACACTTTTTTTTTATTATTAAAAAACCTCTTTGTCAGTAATGGTGATCAAACAGCGGAACAGACTCCCACAAGAGCTAGTGAGTTCCCCTTTAATGAAAGTCTTCAAAAAGAGACTGGACAAACATCTGTCTGGGATGATTTACAGTAGTGCAGGGGTTGTGAACCTATGGCTCGCGAACCAGATGTGGCTCTTTTGATGGCTGCATATGGTTCGCAGACAAATCTTTAATAAAAAAATATCGTATTTTTGGTTTATAAGACGCACTTCTTCCCTCAAAAAACTGGGGGAAAAATGGGGGTGTCTTACAAACCGCATATGGCTTATCGGGGTGGCAGAGTCGGCGATATTGGGGGCTCGTGGTGTGTTGTGGTGGACTGCGGGTGGCTTTGAATCTCCCGGAGTTGACGAGACTGATTTCAAGAAAATGGCCGCAAAGGCAGCATGTGCGCAGATAGGACTCCGCGGCCATTTTCTTGAAGTCTATCACATTGATCTGGGCATACACTGCGGTCATTTTCTTGAAGTCGATCTCATCAACTGCAAGAGATTCAAAGCAGCCCGCCGGCAGATCACTGGCACCCACTGCCATTACACCACAAGCCCGCAGCAATATCGCCTAGTCTCCGCACACTGACCCTGTAGAGCTGCGACACCTCCTCCTCCGTGCCCGCAGCACCCCCTGACCTGCCTCCTGGGACCTTCTGAGCCGCTCCACAACCGCCGCTCCCCCCTAGTGAGTATGGGTCTCACGGAATTACATTTTAAAATATGTGGTGTTCATGGCTCTCTCAGCTGAAAAGGTTCCCGACCGCTGATTTAGTGTACCCTGCTTTGAGCACAGAGTGGACCAGATGACCCAGGAAGTCCTTTCCAACTCTATCATTATATGATTTTATGAAGGCCTGCAATATACATTATTCCACCAATGAGCTTATATAGCCTTTGTGGTTCTGTACTACCGTATATACTCGAGTATAAGCTGAGGCACCTAATTTTACCACAAAAAACTGGCAAAATGTATTGACTCAAGTATAAGCCTAGGGTGGGAAATGCAGCAGCTATTGGTAAATTTCAAAAATAAAAACAGATACCAATAAAATTACATTATTTGAGGCATCAGTAGGTTAAATGTTTTTGAATATTTATGGTATTTCAAAGAAAAACAGTAAACTAGTAGAAAAGAGTATGAACAATAAGTTTAAAAGTACGAAAACCTTAGCTCAATCAGCAACCAAGGTAAAACACAAGAGTTAAAATCCTTCAAAACTGGATTCCTCCTCATCATCTGTATGTCCAAACAGAGCTTCGGCTTTAGCTGGTGTGAGAGTATCAGCATAGACATTGTTATCACCACCGAGTTCGCAGTGATCATCATCACTGTTGTCGTTCTCATACAAAGCGTTGTCTTCACATCCATCCATAGCATTACTAATGCCCCATCTTGAAGGCACGTTGCACCATGTCCTCTGGAATGTCTTCTTATGCATCCCAAACCCACCTTGCTATTAATTCTATGTCAGGCTTCTTCAGATTTCCAACTTTTGTCAGTCGGGCTTGAGCAGATAACATCCATTTATGCCACATCTTCGCACACGGTCTTTGAAAAGTTTATTTAAACACACATCTATGGGTGTAATACAGATGTAAGCCCATCTGGAATAATAGCCAAAGTAACTTAGGAAGACTTTGCCATTTTTTTTTTATGTCATCAGATGTGTGGGTTCTGAACATATCCCAAACTAGCAATGATGTTTTTTCTTTAAGGCTCCTCTTTGTTTGTTCCACATTTCTTCCAGCCATTTTTTTTTTTGTTTCATCCATCCAGCCTTTAAAGGCAACCTGGTCAGGTGCATGTGCACCCAGAACCACAAGCAGTTCTGGATGCATATTTCTAATCCCTGTCTAGCCGTTCCTGTATACAATAGCATAGATAAAGAGATCTTTAGAAAAAGGATTTCTAAAGATCTTTTATGACATGCTAATGAGCGAAGGGACTAGTTGCAAGGGCGTTAGTTCTTGCGCTCATTACACCTTCTTAGTATGTTAGCACGCCCGCAAGGGTGTGCTAACATGCTATTCAATGCCCACTGCCCAGCATCATCATCGGCAGTGATGCGCGTACCTGTGTCCAGAACGTGGGAATAAGGGTCAGTGCGCATGATTAGAGGTCCTTGGCACTTCCGGTCATGCGCACTACACCAGTTTGAAGCCGGGACGCGTACACCCAGCATCATAATGCACATGACCGAAAGTCCGGGGATCATGTGCACTGAGGCAAAATCCACGGTCGGGAGCGGTGGCAGCAGAGGTGAGAGTGACCATGCCTCTGATGCTGCGCATTCATCAGCATGTTAGCACACCCACAGCGGTGTACTTACATGCTAAGGGGGCCGACTAGCCAAGTTATCGAACACCCTTGCAACTAGTCGCTGGCCTCATTAGCATATAATGAAGGGTCTTTAGAAATACTTTTTCTAAAGATCCCTTTATCTATGCTACTAGATGCAGGGACAGTTACACAGGGATTAGCAATATGCACCCAGAACTGCTCGTGGTTCTACATATTGCACATGACAAGCCGCAGCTTAGTTCTATTAGCCAAACATGATAGAACGACTGTGAAATTTTTGTTTCATTTCCTCTGGTTCTGAGTAAAATAGTTGTGTCTCCCAAACTTGCCACGGTTCTGTTGCTTAGAAGATCAAAAGGTCATAGGTGTTTCATCCATATTCCCAATATCTCCAGGGTCATAGTTATGGATCCTTCTTTGTTTTATGATTTGTGATTAATGAACGGAATGATATCAGATTTTCATCAAGTTTTTTTTTTTTGTTTGGTTTTTTTACAACTTCTTTGAAATCTTTGTTCTTTGCCGCAAACAGGGCAAACCTATTCACGAAGCGGGTACACCATCCTGCTGACGCAACAAAATTTTCAATGCCTGGTACTTTTAATCTGTCATCTTTGGCCATTTGAAGGGCACGTAAGCGAATTCCCATGCGTGTAACACAGTAACCATTTTGACTACGGTCCATAACCCATTTATGCAATTCAGTCTCTTGAGCCCTATATGAAGTTGTTAAACCACGTGCTTTTTTTGCCTTTGGAATCTTTTTCAAGTAAGCTTTTATTTTCCGCCACTCCCGCACTTGTTTTTCATCAACACAAAATTCACTACTTGCAATGCTGTTATTGCTTTCTTCTGCTCTTGACACAACCTTAAGTTTGAAACCAACTTTGTATGACCTGCATTTTTGTTTTGGTCCAGGATTAGAAGTATTGGGATCCATTTCTAACAGGATAAAAAAAAAAGACTTTGAAAAAGAATACCGTACCATAGCGATTGAATTCTCAAAATATACCGTAAGCCCTACTCCAAAAATAAGCCCTAGTTATAGTTCTGAAAAGAGGTCAATTTACAGTAAAAACACTGGTGTCCAGGCAACTATACATATAAGCAAGTAAACTTAAATGGCAACAGAATGCAGCAAGACAGATAGTAAATGGTAGTTAACAGTTCGGATACTAAGGGGCACTTTGCACACTACGACATCGCAAGCTGATGCTGCGATGCCGAGCGCGATAGTCCCCGCCCCGTCGCAGTTGCGATATCATGGTGATAGCTGCCGTAGCGAACATTATCGCTACGGCAGCTTCACACGCACTCACCTGCCCTGCGACGTCGCTCTGGCTGGCGAAACCGCCTCCTTCCTTAGAGGGCGGGTCATGCGGCGTCATAGTGACGTCACACTGCAGGTGGCCAATAGAAGCGGATGGGCGGAGATGAGCGGGACGTAAACATCCCGCCCACCACTTTCCTTCCGCATAGCCGGCCGGGACGCAGGTTGGAGATGTTCCTCGCTCCTGCGGCTTCACACACAGCGATGTGTGCTGCCGCAGGAACGAGGAATAACATCGTAACATCAGTCTTTCCCAATTCATGGAAATGACTGGCACTACACCGATGATACGATCACGACGCTTTTGTGCTCATTAATCGTATCAAAAAGGCTTTACACACTACGATGTCGAGAGCGACGCCGGAAGTGCGTCACATTCGATTTGACCCCACCGACATCGCACCTGTGATTTCGTAGTGTGCAAAGTGCCCCTAACAGTTTAAAAATGCCAAAAAGTAATCGTTGTACAGTACATAATATAAAGAGAAAAAACCCCAAAAAAACAGAAAACCATCCATGGACCGGTAATGTGTTTTTTGTAGAAAAAAGTGCCACAGAGTACCAAACATAGTATGTCTTTTAAAAGAATTTCTCTCCAGATCATTACTGTGCTGAAAAAAAATCGGCTTATATTTGACTATATACGGTATTTACAGACACACGGCTGAACCTTATGTTGGACTGAAGAGAGCTTGGGAGTAAGGATGGCTCAGCTAATATCAGCCTAGACACAGATTTATTCTTCTAACCCTATGTCAGGATGCTGACGTGGGACCAAACTTTTTCCTTCTTCACATAACACAGTGCTGCAGGACTTTATCCTTTCATTTGAACTCCAATAAATATGCATAGAACATGAGCAAAATCTTAAGATATGTCAATCTCCTCTGGCTTTTCAGGAACATTTAACCTTTAGCAAATGGCATATGGTGTTTCTGTTCTTTCTGATCGCAGTGATAAAAGTTTTTACCCCCTTAGAGTCTGACGCTCTATGACGCTATATACATTTCTTAAGGATGAGTACAGAAGGAAATGGGTGAAAATTGAATTCTCTAATAGAAAATTAAATATGGCAAGATAAAGCATTACTTTAAGAAAACACTAAAGCCTGCTTTACACGGTACAATCTATCGTGCAACTTCACGATCGATCGTACTCGCCCCCATCGTTTGAGCGTCACGGGCAATTAGCTGCCCGTGGCCCACAAAGTTGTTAACCCCCGTCACACGCACTTACCTGCTGTGCGACGTCGCTTTGGGCGGCGAACATCCTCTTTCTGAAGGGGGAGGGACATTCGGCGTCACAGCGACGTCACACAGTGGCCGGCCAATAGAAGCGGAGGGGCGGAGATGAGCGGGACGTAAACATCCCGCCCACGTCCTTCCTTCTGCATAGCCGGAGGGTGCAGCGGGACGGAGGTAGCTGTGTTCATCGTTCCCAGGGTGTCACACGGAGTGGCGTGTGCTACCCCCAGGAACGATGAGCAACCGGCGCCATTTTAATTAAACGAGATTATGAAACTGAGCGAAGGAGTACACGACTCACGATTTGTGAGCTATAGTGCGTCGCACGGAGGTGTCACACAGCCCGACGTCGCAAGCGATGCCGAATGTGCATCACAAAAACCGTGACCCCGACGATCTATCGCACGATAGATCGTCTTGTGTAAAGCACCCTTTAGTTCCTTACCTATGCCAATATCTAATGTAATCTCCTCCTCCTTATACTGCTGCGCAGTCTTCACATTAGTGACCTCGTCTTCATCGATAACTTCAACCTTAATATCAAGCGGATGTTCAGTCTGAACAGAAAGAAGAAAATATATAAAGAACATGTAAGTTTAATCTATTGATGGAAGGTAACTAGGTGACAAAATATGAGACTAAAGTGCCACCAACCTGACTGTTCTGGAGGACACTATCAGTCTCTGTATTATCTTGGGAATTTAGAGGACTTCTATTTGGTACATGGCTCTCAGCAGATCTATCTGTGGTGGAAACAAATACTGATAAATTTATCTAGAAGTCAGTAATGAGGTGTAACTAAAAAAACACAACTTGTATGCTCTGACAACACTAACGTTTTGTGAGCTTCAGTGGCCACTTCTTAGTTACTTAAGCTTAGCACCTAACACATTTCAAAGGATTATCCACCATATGATATTGAAACCTATGCTTAAACTCAGTGACCGGCACAAGGATGGCACTTGCTAGTGAGTGCAACGGTGCCAAATTACAGAGCGGTAAAGAACATCCAAAGATGCCAACATAACTTAATAGGGACAAACATCAACTTACAGACTGCATGCAAATGGAAGTTATTAAGGGCAACCCAGAAATTAAGACTACCTTCTATTAGAGTAGGAACCAATAAGAATAGTTGCTCTTCAGCCCATCTGTAGATTACGTGGTCCATTGTTTTTCCAATCACAGTCAACTTGTCAAACCTCCTCAACCCCACATGAATTGATCCTACCATGTGAGGGGTGTGAGGATTATTCTGAGAAATATGGTGAGGATTATGACATTCATACATGTCTACCAGCTATTACATTCCATTAACACACATCCTGCTCTGCCAGAGATCAGCAACTGGTGAGATGACAAAATCCAATTAAGATTACAGAAGAATCTTCAGCCAGAGCAAGTCCTCCTGCTGAGCAAATTGGAGGTGGAGCATTACAGGATGCAGGCGGAGAATTACAAGTTTATGACAGAACCTCAAAGAAGTAGGTGTCCAGGCTCTGTCAGACTGGATGAAGCTGTTTAAAGAGTTACAATGTTTGGGGAGTGCATCAGTGTTAATTAATAACTCCCCGAGGGAAGCCCACAGACCTATCATGTTTCAAGTCTATGGATAGATCAAATAATAAGGGGAAATATAATATTCCTATCTTCCGTGTGGGACACGCAGGGGTGGAGATATGAGGAAAAGTGAAAATCTATATTTTCCCTGGAAGGGAGGTGGCACATCCATGGCCAGCCCAGTCTTAGGTCACAAGGGGATGGGACATGGGGTTCTTAAAATTCTTAATAACAAGAGCGGAGATCTTGTGGGTGTTTTTCTCTTGGTGGCCATGCGTGGTAGACGGGTGAGAAGTTCCAGGAAACTTGTGGTTCCACAGTGATCTCCTGTGCCAGCCAACCCCTGACCTACTCACATAAGAAACAGGGTAACTGATCTATCTGTATATCTGTTTGTAACCAAGTCTTATCTGTAAATGTACTGACATATATAACACTGGGGAACAATTTGAAAAAAACATTCTGTTGAGTTAGGTTTTTGAGCTGATTTATACTAAAATTAGCATGCTCATTCCAAAAATGTAGTCAGTTTTTTTCTATCACGTCAAGTTTTTCCTCCTCAACTTACCTGCCATAGGAGCACAATTGCACTGATTTCTGTAATAAGACTTGTTATCTGAGTACAATTCGACTCATATAGAGCTACGTGGCAACTTGTAAGAGTAGTCACAGCTGAGACAGTGTGGTGAGAGGTGTGTGCAGCTCCAAATACGTCATAATTATCAATA
Source organism: Anomaloglossus baeobatrachus (assembly GCF_048569485.1). Lineage (NCBI taxonomy): Eukaryota > Metazoa > Chordata > Amphibia > Anura > Aromobatidae > Anomaloglossus > Anomaloglossus baeobatrachus. The sequence goes on along the minus strand of NC_134357.1, from coordinate 271,001,581 downwards.
TCTTTACACAAAAAATGTATCATAGTAGGAATAAATAGGATTTGTGATAGCTTTTCTCTTTACATTGGGCGCTTAGTTGTAATTTATATATCTTTTATGATTTTTTTCTTTGTTAGTTTTCAAAGCTTGTAACTTTCCATCTCAGTGTTTTATTTACTTATGTACATATTTCCTTTGTTTCAGATCATGTCTGCTCCTTCTTCCTCTCGTTGTAAATGCCTAAACAACCCTGACTCCTTCTGCTATATTTGTTGTGTTTTCACCATTCCAGTTCAAAGGGCAAACATCAGTGCATTTGTCAAACAAGCATATTTTGCATATTTTAAAGTAAAACTCGCTGATCGAGATAAGCCATGGGCCCCTCACATAGTGTGCAAGCAGTGTGTTGAGAGTTAACGGATGTGGACCACAGGAACACGTGAAAAGTTGGCATTTGGTATCCCCATGGTGTGGAGAGAGCAAAAAAATCATTCCACAGACTGTTACTTCTGTTTAGTGAAAACATCAGGATTTAACAGGAAAAATAAAAGTAAAATAGAATATCCAAATCTACCGTCAGCTATCAGACCAATGCCTCATTCAGCTGAAATTCCAGTGCCAGTTTTCGAACAGCGACCATCTCTAGAAGTTCTGAGTGATGTTGACGAACACAGTGACAGCAATAATGCAGAATTTGAAATTCACAAGGATTCAGTTCGTAAGGGATTTGATCAGCACGAGTTAAATGATTTAGCACGTGAATTGGGCTTATCAAAAAAAGCTTCAGAATTACTAGCATCAAGACTGAATGAGAAACAGTTACTTGAACAAGGAGCGAAGGTATCATACTTTCGTACTAGAGAAAGTACATTTTTGCAGTACTTTCGATGTGACAGCGGTTTTGTGTTTTGCCATAATATTCCTGGTTTACTACAAGAATTAGGGCTTTCAATGTACAATCCAAATGAATGGCGACTGTTTATTGATAGCTCAAAGCGGAGTCTTAAGTGTGTCCTTCTACACAATGGCAATTTATTTGGTGCAGTCCCTATTAGGCATTCTGTCTCTCTTCGTGAAGAACATGGAGATGTAAAGAGAGTTATTGAGTTATTGAAATATGACACACACAATTGGATCATCTGTGTTGACCTTAAAATGGTTTGCTTCCTTCTTGGTCAGCAACGTGGGTATACAAAGTATCCCTGCTTTCTCTGTATGTGGGATAGCAGAGCTCGAGAAAAGCATTGGGTTGAGTCGAATTGGCCTCCAAGATCTGGTCTTAAACCTGGAGATCCTAACATTCTACATCAGCTACTTGTTGACAGGAAGAATATACTATTCCCACCTCTGCACATAAAACTAGGTCTCATGAAGCAATTTGTAAAACCATTGCCAACTGACGGCGACTGTTTTAAGTACATCATGTTGGCACTTCCTGGACTGTCCATTGAAAAAAATCAAGGCTGGTGTGTTTGATGGTCCACAAATTCGACAGCTCATCAAAGATGAACATTTCACCTGGACTATGTCAGATCTTGAGAAGAATGCTTGGTTATCATTCAAAGACGTCGTCAAGAACTTTCTTGGAAATACACGTGCAAGTAATTACAAAGAAATTGTTCAGAAACTATTGGAGAGCTACAAAGCGCTTGGTTGCAACATGAGTATTAAACTACATTTTCTGCATTGCCATCTTGCCAACTTTCCGGAAAATCTTGGTGCTGTTAGCGATCAGCAAGGTGAACGATTTCACCAAGATTTGAAGGTTATGGAAGACCGTTACCAGGGTAGATGGGATGTACATATGATGGCTGACTATTGCTGGAGCATCAAACGTGATTGTCCTCAAGTTAAACACTCCAGAAAAAGCTATAAATGTACATTTTTACCTTAAATACTTATATATATATATATATATATATATCCTTTGTAAAAAACATGATAGTGTTAAAAAAACATATTTGTCATGCCTATTTCTTATATATTTCATTTTTTGTACTATTTAAAAAAAAACAAAACACTTTTTAGGTACAGTAGTTTACACATTTTTGAGAAGACAAAAAAGAGAATTTTGTTACTTACCGTAAATTCTTTTTCTTATAGTTCCGTATTGGGAGACACAGACCATGGGTGTTTAGCGTCTGCCTCCGGAGGACACACAAAGTACTACACTTAAAAGTGTAGCTCCTCCCTCTGAGCTTATACACCCCCTGGTAGCCAGTCCTAGCCAGTTTAGTGCAAAAGCTGAAGGAGAATAGCCACCCACAAGTAGAACCGAGTAAGAACCGGAACAACCGGAGACTCTGTCCACGACAACAGCCGGTGATAACACACGGAACAAGAAAATTGCCAACAGGCAACAGGGAGGGTGCTGGGTCTCCCAATACGGAACTATAAGAAAAAGAATTTACGGTAAGTAACAAAATTCTCTTTTTCTTTATCGTTCCTTTGGGAGACCCAGACCATGGGACGTTCCAAAGCTGTCCCTGGGTGGGAATAAACAGAAAAAACTAAGAAGTAGGCGGAGCGAACTTCACAAGTGGGCGACAGCCGCCTGAAGGATGCGTCTGCCCAAGCTCGCATCTGCCGAAGCATGAGCATGCACTTGGTAGTGCTTCGAAAAGGTATGCAGGCTAGTCCAAGTGGCAGCCTGACAGACTTGTTGAGCCGTAGCCTGGTGCCTAAAAGCCCAAGAGGCACCGACAGCTCTGGTCGAGTGTGCTTTGATCCCCGGCGGGGGGAGGCACCTGAGTACTCTGGTAGGCGTCCGAAATGGTCGATCTAATCCAACGGGCCAAGGTCGGCTTAGAAGCAGAGAGACCCTTGCGCCGCCCTGTAGTTAGCACAAAAAGAGAGGTGCACCGCCTAAGCGCAGCGGTGCGAGCCACATAAATCCGGAGAGCACGCACCAGATCTAGAGTATGCAGCGCTTTCTCAAAGCGATGAACAGGGGCCGGACAGAAGGAAGGCAAGGAAATATCCTGGTTAAGGTGGAAGGGAGAGACCACCTTAGGAAGAAAGTCCGGGGTCGGACGGAGAACTACCTTGTCTTGGTGAAAAAACAAAAAAGGTGACTCCGAGGAGAGCGCAGCCAAATCAGAGACTCTCCTGAGAGAAGTTATGGCAACTAGAAAGGCCACCTTTTGAGAAAGACGATACAAAGAAACCTCCCTAAGAGGCTCAAAGGGGGGTTTCTGCAATACCGTGAGGACCAAGTTAAGGTCCTAGGGATCCAAGGGCCGCCGATAAGGCGGAATGATGTGAGACGCACCTTGCATGAAGGTGCGGATTTGAGCCAGCCGGGCGATACGCCGCTGGAACAGCACTGATAGAGCTGAGACTTGTCCCTTGAGAGAGTTAAGGGACAGTCCTAGCTGCAGACCGGACTGTAAAAAAGACAGAAAAGTCGGCAACGAGAATGGCCAAGGAGAATGGCCGGAAGAGCAACACCAGGACAGGAAAATTTTCCAAGTCCTGTGATAGATCTTGACGGAGGAAGACTTACGGGCCCGGGTCATAGTGGAGATGACTTCAGGAGGAATACCAGAAGCCATCAAAATCCAGGACTCAAGAGCCACGCCGTCAATTTGAGTGCCGCAGAATTCGGGCGGAAAAACGGACCTTGCGAGAGCAGGTCTGGACGGTCCGGAAGATGCCACGGTATCTCCACGGACAGTTGGAGCAGGTCCGGATACCAAGCTCGCCTGGGCCAGTCCGGTGCAATGAGGATGACTCGACGGCCCTCCATTCTGATCTTGCGCAGGACTCTGGGCAAGAGAGCTAGAGGGGGAAACACATAGGACAGACGAAACTGGGACCAGTCTTGAACCAGAGCGTCCGCGGCGAAGGCCTGAGGATCGTGGGAGCGAGCCACGTAAACCGGAACCTTGTTGTTGTGATGGGATGCCATTAGGTCCACGTCCGGAGTGCCCCATTTGCGGCAGATTGACTGAAACACTGCCGGGTGCAGGGACCACTCGCCACCGTCCACGGATTGACGGCTGAGATAATCTGCCTCCCAGTTTTCTACGCCAGGGATGTGGACTGCGGATATGGTGGACTTGGAGTCCTCCGCCCATTGAAGGATGCGTTGGACCTCCAACATTGCCAGGCGGCTGCGTATCCCGCCTTGGAGATTGATGTAGGCAACCGCTGTCGCGTTGTCTGACTGGACTCGAATGTGCCTGCCCGCCAACAGGTGGTGAAAGGCTAGGAGAGCTAGAAGCACAGCTCTGGTTTCCAGCACATTGATTGAAAGGGCTAACTCGGACGGAGTCCAAGTGCATTGAGCTCTGTGGTGGAGATGTACCGCTCCCCAGCCGGATAGGCTGGCATCCGTGGTGAGAATCACCCAGGACGGAGCCAGGAAGGAGCGCCCTTGGGACAGGGAGAGGGGTCGAAGCCACCACTGAAGAGAGCTCCTGGTCCGTGGCGACAGAGCCACTAACCTCTGTAAGGAGGAAGGCCGCTTGTCCCAACAGCGGAGGATGTCCAGCTGCAGAGGACGCAGATGGAACTGGGCAAAGGGAACCGCCTCCATGGAAGCCACCATTTGACCCAGCACCTGCATCAGGCGCCTGAGGGAATAACGGCGGGGCCTCAGGAGAGAGCGCACCGCTAGCCGGAGAGACTGCTGTTTGATTAAGGGCAACTTCACAAGTGCCGGCAAAGTCTCGAACTGCATCCCTAGGTACGTGAGACTCTGAGTCGGAGTCAGAGTGGATTTGTGAAGATTGACAATCCACCCGAATTGGGCTAGGGTGGCGAGAGTGAGCGAAACACTCCGCTGACAGTCTGCGCTGGATGGACCCTTGACCAGAAGGTCGTCCAGGTAAGGGAGCACTGCCAACCCCTGGAGGTGCAGGACCGCAATCACTGCCGCCATGACCTTGGTGAATACCCGAGGGGCCGTGGCTAACCCGAAGGGGAGAGCCACGAATTGGAAATGATCGTCTCCTATCGCAAAACGTAACCAACGCTGATGTGACACTGCGATTGGCACATGTAGATAGGCATCTCTGATGTCGATGGACGCCAGGAACTCCCCTTGGGTCATAGAGGCAATGACTGATCGCAGGGACTCCATGCGAAAATGCCGCACCCGAACATGCTTGTTGAGAAGCTTGAGATCCAGGATGGGCCGGAAGGTACCGTCCTTTTTTGGAACTAGGAAGAGATTTGAGTAAAAACCTCTGAACCGTTCCTGAGCGGGAACTGGGACAATTACTCCGTTTGCCTGCAAGGACGCCACGGCCTGCGAGAAGGCGGCGGCCTTGGAGCAGGGGGGAGTTGAGAGAAAAAATCTGTTTGGAGGGCTGGAAGAGAATTCTATCCTGTAGCCGTGAGATATGATGTCTCTCACCAACTGATCGGAGACTTGCTTTAACCAAGCGTCGCCAAAGTGGGAGAGCCTGCCACCGACTAAGGACGTGGTTGGAGCGGGCCGAGAGTCATGAGAAAGCTGCCTTAGTGGCAGAACCTCCTGCGGTCTTCTGCGGACGCGCTTTTGGGCGCCAGTTGGATTTCTGATCCTTGGCTGAGTTAGCGGACGAGGCGGAAGGCTTAGAGGATGACCAGTTGGAGGAACGAAAGGAACGAAACCTCGATTGATTCCTACCCTGGGCGGGTTTCCTGGTCTTGGTTTGTGGCATGGAAGTACTCTTCCCGCCAGTAGCTTCTTTAATGATTTCATCCAGCTGTTCACCAAACAGCCGTGAACCAGCAAAAGGGAGCCCAGCAAGAAACTTCTTGGAAAAAGCATCTGCCTTCCACTCTCGAAGCCACAAAATCCTGCGGATAACAAGAGAATTAGCTGAAGCCACCGCAGTGCGGTGAGCAGCCTCTAGCATGGCAGACATGGCATAAGATGAAAAAGCTGAAGCCTGAGCAGTTAAGGTAACCATCTCAGGCATAGATTCCTTGGTGAGGGAATGCATCTCCTCTAGAGAAGCAGAGATGGCTTTGAGAGCCCACACTGCTGCAAAAGTCGGGGAAAACGCGGCCCCCGCAGCTTCATACACAGATTTGGCCAGAAGGTCAATCTGACGGTCAGTGGAATCCTTAAGTGAGGTGCCATCAGCCACCGACACAACGGTCCGGGCTGATAGCCTAGACACCGGAGGGTCTACCTTTGGGGAGTGAGACCACTCCTTGACCACCTCCTGTGGAAATGGAAACCGGTCATCAGAACCACGCTTTGGAAAGCGTTTGTCAGGGCAGGCCCTGGGTTTGGTCACAGCGGTCTGAAAACTGGAGTGGTTAAAGAACACACTCTTTACTCTCTTAGGCGAGGTAAACTGATGTTTTTCTGCCAAAGAGAGTTGCTCCTCTGACACTGGCGGATTGAGATCCAGCACAGAATTAATAGAAGCAATCAAATCACTAAGGTCCGAGTCACCCTCAGAGAAATCGAAGGGATACATAGCCTCCGAGCCCCCAGTGAGGGCATCCTCCTCATCTTGAGAGTCAGCTCTTGAGACAGAGCCGTGGGATGGGGAGGGGGAGGAAACCCTGCGCCTTCTCTTAGAAGGACGGGGTCTGGGATCAGATGATGAATCCTCCGTGAGCTCTGATGGACGGAGGTCAGAGGATAGGAGTCCTCTGTCAAGAGTATTAGAGGCACCCTGTGAGGGGGGCTGATGCATATTCATCAAAGTCCTGGACAAAAGTCCCATGGACTCAGCAAATGACTGGGATATGGACCTAGAAAAGGACTCCACCCAGGCCGGGGGTTCAGCCACAGGTGCAGCAGCAGCAGCCTGAGAGACCACTGGGGGTGAGACTCCAGGCTGTGGCACCGCCAAGTTAGAGCAACCATCACAGTGTGGATAAATGCTCGGCTCAGGCAGCAGGAGCTTACATGCAGTGCATGCAGCATAAAGCTTTGGAGCCTTGCTCCTAGTGTGAGACATGCTGCTGGAGTGGGGGCTTTGCAGAGAATGAACCCTAGGGAGAATATACAGAGGTCCACAACCGGAGACCGGCTGTGGCTTACCAGACCGCTGAGTGCGGTGTTGTGTGCCCTCCAGATCCCGAAGCCCGGTCCCCCAGTGCGCAGCACCTCAGCAGAGATGCAGAATGCAGGATGTCCCAGAGCAGAGTGAACTCTGCCTGAGAAATGGGGCGTTCCTATAAAAGAGCGGGAACTGGAGGGCTATAGAGACCTGCAGGGAAGGAGGGACGCCCCAGCAGTGGGGAGTGTCCCTCCCCTGTGTAGAACGGCTGCCGGGAGGAGCCGAACCTGTCCCTCTGCATGAGTGACATGCGAGGGCAGGAAAACAAAACTAGGCCTCCGGCGAAGCCGGGGCCTAAATTTAATCGGCGAGGCCGACAAGCAGGCACTATCGGCGCGGTTCTCTGGCAAAAGCTGGAGAACCCGCCGGAAAAGTTAAAAACAATCACATACAGCATACTCTCCCCATACAATAGAGAACCGGGACCCCCAACATAAACGTCTCAGGTACTTAGCTGCTGAGACGAAGGCCATGTCCCTGGGGATGAGTGCTCCGGTCCAACAGAATCCTCAAGGGGCTGTGGATGGAGACCGGACTCCTGCCAGGCATGGAGACCGTGCTGGCTCCCACTTCAAGCCAGAGCCCAGAAGGGATGGTGAAGGAGCGCGGCATGTAAGGCTTCAGCCTTGTAAATCAACCTTAACAACACCGCCGACACAGTGGGGTGAGAAGGGACATGCCGGGAGACCAGACATGGATCCGCTTTTCTTCAAACTCTTTCCAAAAGTCAAACAAATCAGATGAGAATGCATGTGTGGATGTATGACCTCCTGAACACAAAGCGATAAACTGGCTAGGACTGGCTACCAGGGGGTGTATAAGCTCAGAGGGAGGAGCTACACTTTTAAGTGTAGTACTTTGTGTGTCCTCCGGAGGCAGAAGCTAAACACCCATGGTCTGGGTCTCCCAAAGGAACAATAAAGAAAATCCTATAGTTCAAAAACTTGACGTGATAGAGAAAAACTGAGATCATTTCTGGATTCAGCATCCAAAAATTAATTAAGAACAGTTGTCTGACCTAACTCCTAAAAAATTGCGTTCCCCAGTGAATCTAAAAATCCCATCTTGTATATAGTGTATTATCTATTGTGCTCTTAAGGCGATTAAATATATATAATTTAATTTTGGGCTGTTGTATTATCTCGATTTCCGAAACCCATGTCTGTGAGCTCGGCTTAGTTTTACACACTACCTAGGCTGGTTTCTGGCCCAATGTAGTCCAAGCCCGATATACAGTAGTCCTGCTAACAGGCCAGGCCTATATGTAACAAGGAACTAGTGGCAGTCTACCACACTGTACTGGACCAGCAGAATTCTGTTCCACTGGGACTAATGGAAAGTTCCTGTCGGTGTTGTGGGAAAGCTGGGTGCTGCACAGGAGGTTGCGTTGCCGACTTGGTTCCAATACCCATGCCTCCCTGTGCCCGTGGAGATAGGAGGTGTCAGGTGTTATTCTCTGCTTAACTTCAGACACCAGGTCTAGGCTGTGGCCAGACTGGACGGAGCCGTTGAAAGAGTTACAATATTGGGGAATGCGTCGCTCCCACAAAGAAGATAGGCATATTTTCAGATTCCTGACAGCAAAACGCACGTCACACACAATTTCGCTAAATGGTGAGATGCGCGTAGCAGCCAATAATTAATAACTAGGCGTAGGAAGACCATAGGCACCCCGAGTTTCCTGTCTATGGATAGATCAAATAATAAGGGGAAATATCTTCCGTAAGAGACACCCAGGGGCAGAGATATGAGGAAAACTGAAAATCTATATTTCCCTGAATAAGTAAAAGGCCAGTCTAGTCTTAGGTCACAGGTGGGAGGGGACATGGAATGTACCTGATTCATGACCTCAGAGCGGAAATCTTGTGGGCGTTCTTCTCTGGGTGACCACATGTGATGGACATGTGAGATGTCCCAGAAAAACTCGTGGCTCCACAGCGCCCCCCCTGTGCAAACCAGCATCAGGCATAATCACAAAGGAACAAACTAACTGATCCAGCTGTATATCTGTTTGTAACCACATCTTATCTGTAACTGTACTTCTGACATATATAGTCTGTAATCCCATCTTGTAAACAGAGTATTATCTAGTGTGCCCTTAAAGCGATTAAATATATAATTTAATCTTGAGCTTTTTCTTTTATCTTGATTCCTGAATCCCATGTCTGTGAGTTTGGCTTAGTTTTACACGCTACCTGGGCTGGTTTCTGGTGAGATATAGTCCTGCTAACAGACCAGGCCTATATCCAATGAGGAACTGGTGGCAGTCTACCGCACTGCACCGGACCTGCAGAATTCTGTTGCACTGGGGCTAGTGGAAAGCTCCGGTTGTCCCATCGGTGTCGTGGGAAAGCTGGGTACAGCGCTGGAGGTTGCACGGCCTACTCTGTTCCCCCTCCCGTGCCTCCCTGTACCCACGGGGACAAGAGGTGACAGTGATGCATTGCGCCAAGCGGCCCTTATGTACCCCTTGGGGGCGCGGAACGTAGCGTGTTGGCGGACGTGACTAGGTCGTGTTGCGTGGCTCTGAAGTATTAGAGACATCAGGGTAAGGCTGCGAGGTGCGATTTTGTCACAGATTGGCAGGGTCACAACTGAGCGGAGGGACATCCGAGTGACCTCCCCCCCCCCGGCCTGGTCCGTCACACACATTGTGCTAATTACTATAATTATTTAAAGTTGTAATTACCGTAGCTCATTATGCTGCAGAGAACCTAACATGGCATGTCTTTTAAATTAATTTCTCTCCAGATCATTAGTGGGAAAGCTAACAACATCTGCTTCAAATAAAATCAACCAATTAGCACGGGCAACTTCATATAGTTTGCAAACAGAGAATTATATTGTGCCAAGTGCTAATTTGAATGTGAACACTATCTTCTTTTCATATCCCAAGCTTATCTCCCAGCACAGGTGATATTTAATGTAATTTAATTCTGTGCATGCACCAACTCCGGGCGCCATTAAATGAAGCAAGCTGGCACAGCGAACATTTTCAGGATGTCACCCACTGACCACATCCCTGCCGTCCACATCATCGCCGCCCACAGCACTGGTAAGGACCCTCACTTGAGTATAAGCCGAGGGGGGCTTTTTCAGCATAAAAAAATCTGCTGAAAAAAATCGGCTATAACTCAAGTATATATGGTATATACAGACACACGGCTAAACCTTGTGCTGGACTGATGAGAGCCTGGGAGTAAGTATGGTCCAGCTAAATATCAGCCTAGACACAGAGATTCATTCTTCTAACCCTATGTTAGGCTGCTGACATGGGACCAAACGTTTTTCTTCTACACGTAACGGTGCCGCTAAGTTCCTTACCTATGCCAATATCTAATGTCATCTCCTCCTCCTTACACTGCTGCTCAGTCTTCTCATTAGTGACCTCGTCTTCATCGATAACTTCAACCTTGATATCAAGCGGATGTTCAGTCTGAACAGAAAGAAGGAAATATATAAAGAACATGTAAGTTTAATCTATTGATGGAAGGTTACGAGGTGACAAAATATGAGAATAAAGTGTCACCGACCTGACTGTTCTGGAGGACACTATTATTCTCTGTATTATCTTGGGAATTTAGAGGACTTCTATTTGGTACATGGCTCTCAGCAGATCCATCTGTGTTGGAAACAAATACTGATAAATTTATCTAGAAATCAGTAATGAGGTGTAACAAAAAAAGACAACTTGTATGCTCTGACAACACTAACGTTTTGTGAGCTTCAGTGGCCACTTCTTAGTTACTAAAGCCCGCTTTACACCCCGCAATGTATCTTACAATGTGTCGGCGGGGTCACGTCGTAAGTGATGCACATCCGGCATCGTAAGTTACATTGTAGTGTGTAACAGCTACGTGCGATTGCGAATGAACGTTAAAACGTTCATCGCATGCACGTCGTTCATTCCTCATAAACTGAACGTCAGGTTGTTCATCGTACCCGGGGTAGCACACATCGCAGTGTGTGACAACCCGGGAACGATGAACAGATCTTACCTGCGTCCTGCGGCTCCCGGCCAGCAATGCAGAAGGAAGGAGGTGGGCGGGATGTTTACGTTCCGCTCATCTCCGCCCCTCTGCTTCTATTGGCCTTCTGCCGCGTGACGTCGATGTGACGCCGAACGTCCCTCCCAGTCCAGGAAGTGGATGTTCGCCGCCCACATCGAGGTCGTATGGACGGGTAAGTACGTGTGACGGGGGTTAATCGTTTGTGCGGCACATTCAACAAAATTGAACATGCCACACATACGATGGGGGCGGTTACGATCGCGTACGATATTGTATGCAGAATCGTAACATGTAAAGCAGGCTTAAGGCCTAGCACCTCTCATATATAAAAGGATTGTCCAACCATATGATATTGAAACCTATGCTTAAACTCAGTGACCGGCACAAGGATGGCACTTACTAGTGAGTGCAACGATGCAAATTACAGAGCGGTGAAGAACATCCAAAGATGCCAACATGAGTTAATAGAGACAAACTTCAACTTTCAGACTGCACTTTTTCTCACAGATATGGACACACATGGCGGTGTGATGGCTTAAACATGACCCTTGTATGCATGCTCTTACACAGTGGTGAACCCGAATAAAGAATCAGAGGGCGATTTATTAAAGCCTTTACATCTGAACACTAGCACAAAACCCTCTGAAAATTATCAACATTTTTGTGCAATATGAAGTTGCATAAAAATCTTGAGACTTTTGGCGGTCTACTGCCACCAAGTGAATGCATTTTTGATGCTACTCCATTGACGTAACATTACTGGCAAGGCACATTGAGCCACATGTCACAAAGAATATACCCTGAATTAAGTGGTGTGGTGTGAGCCTCTCCATGAATTTGGGGCATCAAACTCAAGTGAGCCCTTCCTTAAGATTGCCATATACTATGCTGGCAATAGCTTGCACTGACCTGAATACAAACAATTTTCCCTACCTGGTGATGAGAAGCTGGTCACTCATAACGTTCTTCTACAGATCTGTTTGTTCTTCTGTATACTCCCACTACTCCATGTAGAAATGGTCAGCTAGTCTAGATGCTCTCTAGGCAGCCTTGAAAGCATATGTCATTAACAATCATAAAAAATGTTCACCTACCAGGTGTTGTGAAGGCCAGGTGATCCTCCATCATGACGTCTCTGTACAGAGCCTTGTGCTCTTCTACATACTCCCACTCCTCCATGGAGAAATGGACAGTGCCATCCTGACACCTTATAGGAACCTGATACATAATGATACAGTCAGCATCCAGACACATCATCCCTTGTGTTACTGTATAATGTCCCAGTATTCCCAGCAGCGCTCACCTCTCCAGTCAGCAGCTCAATCATCTTGTTGGTGAGGTCTAGGATCTTCTGATCATTGTATCCCTCCGGTACCAGGGGATGAAGTGGAGGCTCCATGATGGGGCTCTGGGTACTGTTCCATTTCCCTGACACAGGACGTTGGCTGCTTGGTTTGGAAGACTCATCAGATATCTTCTTGGTTAATATGTAATCCTGAGTGTGGAGGGAAAATGCTAAATATCACTCTCAGGGTTGTGGAGTCGGAGTCATACAGTTGGGAGTCCATTTTGGTGGAGTTGGTATAACATAGACTTACTCCGACTCCTAAAATATATAATAAATTGGGTACAGTAGTTCAATGCAGCATGTGCTGAATATTTTTTATTTTTGCTGAATTAAAGTCAATGGACACAGGTAACTGAACTAAAGGAATTGATTCATGAGTCGTTTACAGTGACTAAAAAATTACAAGCTGAGGATTTAACTCCTGGCATTTTCATAAAGGAGTGGAAGAACTTGCTGTTTTGCCTGTCCCAAAGAGGAGGTTTAATCGCAGATGGCATTGCTGCTTGATAGAAGTGGAGAGAGACACTGCTATTGGAAAATAAAATTCTTCTGGCAGCTGTGTATGTGGACCCAAGTCATCGTGTATTGCTGGATGATCAACAGCTTACTAAAGGAAAAGAAGCAGTATTGTACGATGCTGCCACCTAGTGACTCGTTGTGGTTTGGGTATATTTCCTTTGCAGCTTCCTTAGGTGGTTGCACTAATGGCTAATTATATTAATTATATGGAGTGAGATATTTTTCCTGCCATTTGCATTTTGTAAAAATATTTTTATCCACTAATAAAACTGTGATATAATAGCATTTGGATGCATGTTCGCCTTTTTTTCTGTTTGTGTTAAGCTCTGTATACACAGATCTCATTCTTCAAGTCTGGATTGGGACATGTGCCGGATAAGAATTACCTGTCCTTACTGGGAGGTCTTAATTCAATGGTGATTGAAGTGTCAGCTCTCCCATCCGCTTCCCCAGTTCTATTGAATCCCATATGTGGGGGTGGATATGTCCCCTATCCAGAGATGTCTTATGGATTTTAAAATTTCTCTATGACAGTCATATTTTTTTTTTCTTCCTTACTGATATTGGTGGGAAGGTAAGGGAAATAACAATTTTTTCCTTTTTTTGAATTTTTTTAAAGACCACAAAGAGGTAAATAATATACATTTAGAAATGTGTTCCTCTTTCTGTAACAATTATTTTTATACGTCGGACATGTTTTTTTTTTTACTGAGGCAGGGCTACTAACAACGATTTAGATTGACAGTGGCAACTTGTTTTTTTTACCAATTTTTTTGTTTTATGTATTCATTGATTTATTTCACATTTATCATACACATTGTGCCCTTCATAAGGTCATAGAAGACCTTTGGGGGGCATTTCAATATTCTAATATTTCTGTTGTACCTCGGACTGGTACATTGCCTCAGTTACAGGGAAAAGGCAGCCAGCTGGCTACATAGCAGAGCTCTCTGGGGGTCTCCTATGACCCAGCAGCTCTTGGCAATCACATTACTAAAAAAGATATGTGAAGTGAGCACCAATATATATATATATATATATATATATATATATATATATATACAGACTGAGTGGAAGCCAAAAAATACATAATCAATAAAGATGAAGTCTGAATATCAAAATGCAGGTTGCTAACTGGAAAGTGAAAACGTGAATAATGATATGCATACCTGCCATGAATATTTGGAAAAAGGAGATATTTAGCAATCGCATTGATCAATGTAACTGAGCCCCAAAACCTTGCCAAAGTATATCTCTATATTGGGGTCCCTAGCTCTGTGACCCTGACTCTGTGTCATCTCATTGCAATTAAAAACTGCAACCCATAGGGACCCCAATATAGAGATATACCTTGGCAAGGTATTGGGGCTCAGTTACATTGATCAATGCGATTGCTAAATATCTCCTTTTTCCAAATATTCATGGCAGGTACGCAATTCATTATTCACGTTTTCACTTTCCACTTGGCAATCACATGACCGCTGTATAAGTAGGCGAAAGTACCATCAGTGCTCCCTAGTACTGCATACAGTGCTGGCCAAAAGTATTGGCACCGCTGCAATTCTGTCAGATAATACTCAGTTTCTTCTTGAAAATGATTGCAATCACAAATTCTTTGGTATTATTATCTTCATTTAATTTGCCTTCAATGGAAAAAAAAATTGTCATAAAGCCAAATTGGATATAATTCCACACCAAACATAAAAAGGGGGTGGACAAAAGTATTGGCACTGTTTGAAAAATCATGTGATGCTTCTCTAATTTGTGTAATTAACAGCACCTGTAACTTACCTGTGGCACCTAACAGGGGTTGGCAATAACTAAATCACACTTGCAGCCAGTTGACATGGATTAAAGTTGACTCAACCTCTGTCCTGTGTCCTTGTGTGTACCACATTGAGCATGGAGAAAAGAAAGAAGACCAAAGAACTGTCTGAGGACTTGAGAATCCAAATTGTGAGGAAGCATGAGCAATCTCAAGGATACAAGTCCATCTCCAAAGACCTGAAAGTTACTGTGTCTACAGTGCGCAGTGTCATCAAGAAGTTTAAAGCCCATGGCACTGTGGCTAACCTCCCTAGATGTGGAAGGAAAAGAAAAATTGACAATAGATTTCAATGCAAGATTGTGCGGATGGTGGATAAAGAACCTCGACTAACATCCAAACAAGTTCAAGCTGCCCTGCAGTCCGAGGGTACAACAGTGTCAACCCGTACTATCCGTCAGCGTCTGAAGGAAAAGATACTGTATGGTAGGATACCCAGGAAGACCACACTTCTTACCCCGAGACATAAAAAAGCCAGGCTGGAGTTTGCCAAAACTTACCTGAGAAAGCCTAAAATGTTTTGGAAGAATGTTCTCTGGTCAGATGAGATAAAAGTAGAGCTTTTTGGGAAAAGCCATCAACATAGAGCTTACAGGAAAAAAAAAAAGAGGCATTCAAAGAAAAGAACACGGTACCTACAGTCAAACATGGCGGAGGTTCCCTGATGTTTTGGGGTTGCTTTGCTGCCTCTAGCACTGGACTACTTGACCGTGTGCATGGCATTATGAAGTCTGAAGACTACCAACAAATTTTGCAGCATAATGTAGGGCCCAGTGTGAGAAAGCTGGGTCTTCCTCAGAGGTCATGGGTCTTCCAGCAGGACAATGACCCAAAACACACTTCAAAAAGCACTAGAAAATGGTTTGAGAGAAAGCACTGGACACTACTAAAGTGGCCAGCAATGAGTCCAGACCTGAATCCCATAGAACACCTGTGGAGAGATCTCAAAATGACAGTTTGGAGAAGGCACCCTTCAAATCTCAGGGACCTGGAGCAGTTTGCCAAAGAAGAATGGTCTAAAATTCCTGCAGAGCATTGTAAGAAACTCATTGATGGTTACCGGAAGCGGTTGTTATTTTGGCTAAAGGTTGTGCAACCAAGTATTAGGCTAAGGGTGCCAATACTTTTGTCTGGCCCATTTTTGGAGTTTTGTGTGAAATGATCAATGATTTGATTTTTGTTTCATTCTCTTTTGTGTTTTTTCATTGCAAGCAAAATAAATGAAGATAATAATAACAAAGAATTTGTGATTGCAATCATTTTCAAGAAGAAACTGAGTATTATCTGACAGAATTGCAGGGGTGCCAATACTTTTGGCCAGCACTGTACATTGAAGCTCGTCTAGTGCTGGGTATACGGTAATAGAGAATGCAGAGACAAGAGTAAACTGACAGCGAGATCACCGCTCTCGCAGCTGCATGATTATGTGTAGTTGTGCTACTTTGCAGTGATGTTTTAGAATGAGTAGTAGTAGTATGTGTGGTCCAAAAAGGGTTAAAAAACAAACATATTTAGTATCACCATATCCAGAAAAGTCACGTGTATGGGTTGTTCTGTTAATCATCTATCAAACAAAAAAGTATAAACAGAAGAATAGGTTTATTGTATTTTTATTTGCTGCACTAAACAAAAACTGTAATTAAAATACCTTATTTTTCGTTTTATAAGACGCCCCGGATTATAAGACACACCCCAAATTTAGAGAAACAAAAAGGTAGTCTGTCTTCTAATCCGGTGGTGTTTTACCGAGGGGGCAGCAGTGGTGGTGGAGCGGAGGTCACAGGAGGCAGGGGCGGTCGTGGAGCAGGGCGATGGTGCAGCCGGTGTCCCAGATGCTTGGCTGCGCTGTGGGCAGAGAAAACATCCAGGAATGTAGCTTACCAGGGGGTAAGAGGGTGGAGAATGGTGACAGGAGGCTGGAGTGATGCTGCTTTGTGGTGCGGGCTGTGCACGCCTCTGTGCAGTGGGCTAGGCACTGTGCTGTGTGCTGCGGGTGGTGAGGCAGGGGGCATCTTGAAACGTTGGCGATGCGGGCTTCAAAGAAATGGCGCCCGAAGTCAGCGAGTGAGTAGACTGAGTTATCGGCTCACTGACAAGCCAAGATCTCATGTGCGCACACATGAGACATCAATGGGCCGGAGGCGGCGTGTGCGCTAATGAGATCTTGAGTCAAGATCTCCGTCTGTGCACGCGCCTACTCTGGGCGCCATTACTTGAAGACCACACCGCCGACGTCTTAACAAGATGTCACCTGCCTCACCAACCCCAGAGTACAGCCCGCAGCATCGCTCCTGCCTCCATTTTCGACCATTTTTACCCCCAGTAAGCTACATTCCTGGATGTTTTCTCTGCATCACAGTGCCTCAGCATCGCCCCTGCTTCCGGTCACCATTCTCCACCTCTCGGTAAGCTACATTCGGATTCTAAGACGTATCTCTCATTTTCCTCCCAAATTTTTGGGAGGAAAAGTGCGTCTCACAATCCGAAAAATACGGTACAAAAATATACCATAAAAAGTACACACATTTGTATCTCGACGTCCGGAACAACCCGATGTATAAAAAACTGCCACATTAGTTAGCCCTTCAGTGGATACTGTAAAAATTATAAACTGAGTAAAAACTATGTATTTTCATCTTACAGCTGACAAAAAGTGGAATAAAATGAGATTAAAAAGTTATATAGAAAGAAAAATGGTACTGCTGAAAGCATCATCTTGTCCCGCAAAAAACAAGCTGCCATACAACTCCGTCAGCGAGAAAAATAAAAAAGCTAGACTTCTTAGAATACAGTCATATGAAAAAGTTTGGGCACCCCTATTAATGTTAACCTTTTTTCTTTATAACAATTTGGGTTTTTGCAACAGCTATTTCAGTTTCATATATCTAATAACTGATGGGCTGAGTAATATTTCTGGATTGAAATGAGGTTTATTGTACTAACAGAAAATGTGCAATCCGCATTTTAACAAAATTTGGCCGGTGCAAAAGTATGGGCACCTCAACATAAAAGTGACATTAATATTTTGTAGATCCTCCTTTTGCAAAAATAACAGCCTCCAGTCGCTTTCTGTAGCTTTTAATGAGTTCCTGGATGAAGGTAGATTTGACCATTCCTGTTTACAAAACAATTCCAGTTCAGTTAAGTTTGATGGTCGCTGAGCATGGACAGCACGCTTCACATCATCCCACAGATGTTCAATGATATTCAGGTCTGGGGACTGGGATGGCCATTCCAGAACATTGTAATTGTTCCTCTGCATGAATGCCCGAGTAGATTTGGAGCGGTGTTTTGGATCATTGTCTTGCTGAAATATCCATCCCCTGCGTAACTTCAACTTCGTCACTGATTCTTGCACATTATTGTCAAGAATCTGCTGATGCTGAGTTGAATCCATGCGACCCTCAGCTTTAACAAGATTCCCGGTGCCGCCATTGGCCACACAGCCCAAAGCATGATGGAGCCTCCACCAAATTTTACTGTGGGTAGCAAGTGCTTTTCTTGGAATGCTGTGTTTTTTTGCCTCCATGCATAATGCCTTTTTGTGTGACCAAACAACTCAATCTTTGTTTCATCAGTCCACAGGACCTTCTTCCAAAATGTAACTGGCTTGTCCAAATGTGCTTTTGCATACCTCAGGCGACTCTGTTTCTGGCGTGCTTGCAGAAACAGCTTCTTTCGCATCACTCTCCCATACAGCGTCTCCTTGTGCAACGTGCGCTGTATTGTTGACCGATGCACATTGACACCATCTGCAGCAAGATGATGCTGCAGGTCTTTGGAGGTGGTCTGTGGATTGTCCTTGAATGTTCTCACCATTCTTCTTCTCTGCCTTTCTGATATTTTTCTTGGCCTGCCACTTCTGGGCTTAACAAGAACTGTACCTGTGCTCTTCCATTTCCTTACTATGTTCCTCACAGTGGAAACTGACAGTTTAAATCTATGAGACAACTTTTTGTATCCTTCCCCTGAACAACTATGTTGAATAATGTTTGTTTTCAGATCATTTGAGAGTTGTTTTGAGGAGCCCATGATGCCACTCTTCATAGGAGATTCAAATAGGAGAACAACTTGCAAGTGGCCACCTTAAATACCTTTTCTCATGATTGGATACACCTGCCTATGAAGTTCAAAGCTCACTGAGGTTACAAAACCAATTTAGTGCTTAAGTAAGTCAGTAAAAAGTAGTTAGGAGTGTTCAAATCAAGAAATTGATAAGGGTGCCCATACTTTTGCACCAGTCAAATTTTGTTTAAATGCGGATTACACATTTTCTGTTCGTACAATAAACCTCATTTCAATCCAGAAATATTACTCAGTCCATCAGTTATTAGATATATGAAACTGAAATAGCTGTTGCAAAAACCCAAATTGTTATAAAGAAAAAAGGTTATTATTAATAATAGCCCAGACTTTTTCATATGACTGTACATAAAAGGAAGAATATTTTTTTTTCTTTAAAATTGTTTTTATGGTGTAAAAGTGGAAAAAAAACTCAAAAAAACAATACATCGCCGTAATCGTACTGACCGAAAGGATAAGGCTGTCTTATCTATGGAGTAAAGCGTAAAACAGAAAACAAAAAAAAAAAACCCTATTCCTCAATTGCTGTTTCTTCATAATTGCTTCCCAAAAAGAGGACTAGAAAGTGATTAAAAAATATTTTGTGGCCTTAAATGGTACCAATAAAAACTCTACCTCATCTCACAAAAAATAAGCCCTCACAAGACTAGGTCGGCAGAAAAATAAAAAAAAACTATAGCCTTCGAAATTTGGTGATGCAAAAAACCTTTATATTGTAAAAAAGTGTTTTTAGTGTGATAGTAGCCAAACCTAAAAAACCCTTTACATAAATCTGGAATCGCTATAATCGTAATGACCTAATAAATAAAGCCGCGATATCACTTATACTAAAAGGTGAAGGGCATAAAAATAGGAATAACGCCAATTCTTCAATTGCTGTTGATTTGTTTATTCAGCCTCTCAAATATCGCGGTAAAACTGGGCTCACATTTATCCTGTATTCTATGCTGAGCGCTTACACCAGGCACTATATGTAAATCTGAAAAACGCGATTCAGAGAAAACTAATGGAAAATTCACTGTACTGAAGCAAAGGGACTCACTTTGAACTCCCATCTGGCCTGTGGTCCACCAGTGTCCCTTCTTTTTATGTGTGCACAAAAGTGTGGTCAATATGTTTTGTACACCTTTGAAAAGAAGGACACCGCTGAGCAGAGGCCAAACGGAGTCCATAGTAACTCTGCTGCCTAATTATAGTGAATGGATCCATAAGGGGTTTCCCTGAATCACGCATTTCAGAAATGTAGATGGAAACTCTAAGGTATGTGCTCAGCATAGAGCACAGGATAAACGTGAACTAATCCAAAATGTTTTGAACCCCAAAAAGCCATCAAAAACATTCAACTCAACACACCATAAAACAAGTCCCAACTCAGGTTCGTCTTCTGTTAACAGAAATATAGGGGGCTTCCAAGTTACTGGTAGCACAAAGGCTCTCGAAAAACACTATCACTCGCCCCCAAAAATGAAATCAAACAAAATCTGCACTCACAGATCCAAATGCCCCCCTCTCTTCTGAGCAACACAATGTGTCTAAATCACAGTTTGGCATCGTTGTAGTGAGGAGAGCCCACTTAATTTACTCTTGAGAAATTCCACAACAAATTGTATAGTACATTTTTTGCAGTCATCCTTACGAAAATAAAAAAATTGGGTCTAAAACAACATTTTTGTGGGAAAATTTTGATTTTTTTTTCATGGCTCAACGTTATAAAATTCTGTGAAGCACCTGAGGGTTTAAGGTGCTCACTACACATCTAGATAAGTTCCTTTTGGGGGGCTAGATTTCAAGATGGAGTAACTTGTAAGGGAGGGCAGGGGGTTGCACTTTTTAGGCACATCGGTGTCTGTTCAAATGTGACATGGTGTCCGCTTACAATTTTAGCCAATTTTGTGTTCCAAAAGTCAAAAGGTGCTCCTTCAATAGCAAGCCTTGCTGTGTGCCGAAACAGTAGTTTTCCACCACACATGGAGTGTCAGCGTACTCAGTAGAAATTGCACATGAAATTGTGTGGTGCATTTTCTCCTGTTACCCTTGTGAAAATAAAAAAAATTGGAGCTAAAACAACATTTCTATGGGAAAAATATGATTTTTTATTTTCATGGCTCAATGTTATAAAATTCTGTGAAGCACCTTAATGTTCAAGGTTTTCACCCCACATCTAGATATGTTCCATGAAAGGACTAGGAAGGGGGTTTCCACTGTGTAGGCACATCTGGGGCTCTATAAATGAGACCGATTCCACAACATTTTGCGTTCCAAAAGTCAAATGTTGCTCTTTCCCTTGTGTACGCCCAAACAGTAGTTTTCCACCACATATGAGGTATCAGTGTACTCAGGAGAAATTGCACAACAAATTGTATGGTCCATTTTCTCCTGTCACCCTTGTGAAAATACAAAATTTGTGGGAAAAATAACATTTTCATTTTTTTCCCCCTCATTACTTTAGTTTCTGTGAAGCACCTGAATTCACTTCATTGGTCTGGTTTTGAGCAGAGTGAGGGGTGAAGTTTTTAGAATGGGGTCACTTTTGGGTATTTTCTGTCACCTAGGCCTCTCAAAGTCACTTCAAATTAGTGTAGGGACCCCCCTTATAGAGATTTGCCGTGACGGGGCAGGGGGGCTCAAATCATTGATCAATTATTTGCCAAAAATCTCATTGAATTGTTACAGTAGGAATGAATTTGTGAATATTACACTTTTTACTTTTTCGTTGTTGCATGCCACTCATAAGCAGTGCTGGCTCCCCTCCATTTTTTGTTTACTGATCAGGTGGTTGACCGCCACCATGCCGTGCACGCCCAGTGTGGTTTGCAAATTCCTTCTGTTGCCATCAAAATTTATGTTGGTGCCTGTTCACATACAGCCACCGCCTCCTGTTCCATAGGCATTATTACTTAAGCACCACCTGCCTGGGGCTGTTCCGCCCTTCATCCATGTCTGCTGGTCTGACACTGTGGGGGCTAGTTCTGACATTGTGCTGGTGTGTGTGGTTCTGCCACACACGCTGGCACCTGGACTGCCCTTCTACTCGCAGTTGTCAGCCCTTGCAGCATGGGAGCGGTTCTGACACTTCTCAGGTAGGTGATGTTCTCATATGGTCCTGCGCATTACACGAGACCTTATGGTACGTATGTATATTATAACTGTAGTGTAGGGACACCCCTTATAGAGATTTGCCGTGACGGGGCAGGGGGGCTCAAATCATTGATCAATTATTTGCCAAAAATCTCATTGAATTGTTACAGTAGGAATGAATTTGTGAATATTACACTTTTTACTTTTTCATTGTTGCATGCCACTCATAAGCAGTGCTGGCTCCCCTCCATTTTTCAAATTTGATGTGGTCCCTAAAAAAATGGTTTTGTAAATTTTGCTAGAAAAATGAAAAATTGCTGATAAACTTTGAATCCTAACAAAAAAAAATATGGTTAAAGATCATGCTTAGTTAACCCCTTCCCCCCCCTGCCTGTTTTCACCTTTATGCCAGGACATTTTTTTTTAAGTTCTAACTAGTGTCACTTTATGAAGTTATAACTCTGGAACGCTTCAATGCATCCCAGGGATTCTGCAACTATTTTTTGTGACATATTGTACTTCATGTTAGTGGTAAATATGTGAAAAGAATCGTAAATTTGTTGAAAATGTCACAATTTTCAATTTTTTATTTTTCATGCCCTAAAACCAGAGTTATGCCACACAAAATAGTTAAAAAAATAACATTTCCCACATGTCTAATTTTACTTGTTCCCCACAAAAATGTTAATTTAGCTATAAAATGTTTCATTTTCACAAGGGTAACAAGAGAAAATGCACCATACAATTTGTTGTGCAATTTCTCCTGAGTACACCGATACCCCAAATATGGTAGAAATCTACAGTTTGGGCAAAAGGCAGGGCTCGGAAAGGAAGGAGCACCATCTTAATTTTAGAGCGTAAAATTGTCGGGAATAGATAGAGGACGCCATGTCACGTTTGGAGACTCCCTGAGGCATCTAAACAGTAAAGCTCCCCCACAAGTGACCCCATTTTGCAAACTAGACCCCTCAAAGAATTTATATAGATATTTGTTGAGCACCTTAAATCTCCAGGTGCTTCACAGAATTTTATATTGTTCAGCTGTGAAAATAAAAACATACATTTTACCACAAAATTGTTACTTCAATCAGATAGCTTTTTTTCCACAAGGGTAACAAGAGAAAATGCACCATGCAATTTATTGTGCAATTTCTCCTGAGTACACCAATACCCCATATGTGGTGAAAATCAACTGTTTGGGTGCATGGCAGGGCTTGGAAGAGAAGGAGCGCCATTTGACTGCAAAATTGGCTGGAATTGTTAGCAGATGCCATGTCGAGTTTGGAGAGCCCCTGCGGTGCCTACACAGTGGAGCTCCCCCACATGTGAAACTAGACACTTCAAGGAATGTATCTATGTTTGGAGAGCACCTAGGTGCTCCACAGAATTTTATACTGTTGAGCCGTGAAAATTAAAAAATACATTTTAACCTCAAAAATCTTGCTTTAACCCCAAATTTTTCAACTTTCCATATTGTAACAGAAGATAATGGACCATATAATTTGTTGTGCAATTTCTATGGAGTACGACAATACCACATATGTGGTAGAAAACTACTTTTGAGGCACATAAAAAGTAAAGAAGGGAAGGAGCGCCATATTGGAGTGCAGATTTAGTTGGAATGGTTTGCGGATGCCATGTCATATTGGCAAAAGCCCCTAAAGTGCCAGAACAGCAGAAATCCCCCACAAGTGACCCTATTTTACAAACTGCATCCATCAATTAATTCATCCAGCGGTGCAGTGTGCATACTGCCACTATAGGGGTGTCACAAAATTTTTATACTATTGGGTGGGGATATCATTACTTACAGCAAGATGGAATTGCAGCTGTATATTGCTCAGGCCAAAAAACTACTACTACTCCAGCAGGATACAGCTAAACCTCCACTAGGTGAAGGCATCACAGGTGCAGGGGGAGCCATTCACACTCACTTCCAAATATGTATATATGTATAAATTCCTTCTTTTTTGCTTTTTGATAATATATATAGTGTAGGGACCTACAAGCATGAGGTTCCCGTGACGAGGGTTGTAGGCATACGTCTTATGGCCATAACGCTAACAAAAAACCTAATATTTTTTTGTACAGGATACAGCCAGGCCCCTTTTTTGTTCGGCCTTGCCATTAGAGTTTCTGTCCCTATGTAGCGCGCAGTGGGGGTACGGCTTGGCAGCCCGCCTGATCTAATAGTATGGGCGTCACCTAATAGGCTGCGGGTTTGTGACTGTGCGTCTGCTAGTGTGAACAGTGCTCTATGCAAGCCACTAGTGTGCAGTTTGCAGTTTTACCATCCAGCCATTACCTCCCTCCATATTTAGAAGTGAGTGTGAATGGCTTCCCCTGCACTTGTGATGCCTTCGCCTAGTGGGGGTTTAGCTGTATCCTGCTGGAGTAGTAGTAGTTTTTTGGCCTGAGCAATATACAGCTGCAATTCCATCTTGCTGTAAGTATTGGGTGGGGCAAAAAATAATTCGATTTTTACCGCTAAAATGTTGTTTCAACCCCAGATTTCTAGTTTTCACAAGGGGAATAGGTACAAAAGGCCCCATAATGTGTTACACAATTTCTCCTGAACGTGACAATACCCAACGTGTGACTGCACAGTACTGTTTGGCCGCACCGCAAGGTGCAGTGCTCGGGAGGGAAGGAGCGCCATTTGATTTTTGGAGCACAGATTTTTCTAGAAAAGTAAGCGGACTCCATTTGCAGAGCTCATTAATGACAGAACAGAAGAAATTCCTTCAAGTGATCACATTTTGGAAATTACACTCCTCTGTGAATTTGTCAATGGATGTCTGGAAAAATACCCATCGTGTCAAATGCAGTGAATGTTACAGAATTAACATTTGCAAATAAGTCCTTGCAGTGCCCAGTACATTGTAGTGCCCGTACATTGTGCCCAGCTTGTGCTTCTGGAAACGTGCACCACTTAAATTAAGTTGGCTCTCCTCACTACAATAATGCCAAAAATGTGGATGCTAACTATGGTCTAGGCACATTGTGGGGCTCAGAAGGGAGAGAGGCATTTGGATTTGGGAGCACAGATTTTGCTGGATTTCTTTTTTTGATGTGTGGGAAGGGGAGCTGTAGCATTTTTCCAAAGCCTTTTTGTTAACATTAACAGAAGCCGCCTATATTTCCGTTAACCTATGATGGACCTGAGAGGGGACTTGTGTTTTTGTTCGGTTGACTTGAATGCTATTTGGTGGCGATTTCGGTACAGAACATTTTGGATCAGTTCACATTTGTCTTGTGCTCTATGCTGAGCGCTTACATCGGGGTTTCATCTACATCTCAGAAATACGTGATTCAGGTGAAACCTGCGATGGATCCTTTCACTAATGAGGCCTCTGTTTAGTGGTGTCCGTCTTTTCAAAGGTGCAAAAAATTGTTGAAGACCACACTTTTATGAACGCCTAAAAAGACAGGTAAAAAGATGGACACCACTGGACCACAGGCCTTTCACAAAGTCAAAATGGCCCCTTCTACCTTATTACAGTGAATTTTCTGTTGGGAATTTTGTCTGAATCATGTTTTTCAGCGATAAAGGGTATGTGCCCAATACAATCTGAAACATTTTCAGGTTCAATTTGTGAGACTTTCTTCACCTTGTCTGTTTTATATTTTTTTTTTTCTGGACTTTGGAATGTTCCTTACTTCTTTATCTAATCGACCTACATCTTAGTGGTCTACCTTCCTGTTTTACCTTGTACAATTCTTATTTTCTTGAACTTAGGATATCATCAATCATAAATTTTACTTTTTTAATTTGTGTAAACTTAAAAAAAAATATTAATAAAGATTAGAGAAATTCCTCACCTCTCCGGTCAATAGGTAGATGATCTCCAGGGTCAAGTCTAACATCTTTTTCCTAAATGTATTTTCATCCTTCATTCTTTCTGGATCAGTTAAAAAAGGAGAATTTGAGATGAGAATCATAGAAGGCAGTTGGAGATTTCTTGTACTGCAACCTCCTTCATCTAAAGTCATATTGAGGACATCATTTGTGAAATATAGCCCCTCTCTCGAGATATGTTCACATGACAGTGAGTTTTTGTGGGTAACCCTAGTACAGCGGTCTTTTTCCTGACATTTTTCTCCATATTTTCCATTAAAGTGGTACGTAAAAATGAACATGCTATTTTTTTTAACCCCTTCATGGTTTTTGAAGCTTGAAGCAGTTAAAAAAATAACACTGAAAATGTGCACAGCATTGTCGTTTTTACATTTCTGTGCATTATGTTTATTTTTTGCCGCGTTTTTTTCAGGCAAAATCCGACTGAAAAAGATGTAAGGTGTACACACATGTAAAGGGGTTATCCTGGATTACTTTTTATTGTCCTTAAAGGGGCTAAGAATGGATATATAGGGAGTTACTAATTACTTGCCTGTTCGGTGTCTCAGAGTGATCAAGATCCTGCCGGTTCATTTGACCTCATGTCAACAGAGCAGCTCTTCCTCATTGGGTCTGCTATGTTGATGGGGCATGACCGCCGATGTCATGCTGATAGACAATCAGCATGACATCTGTGATCACACCCAATCAACATAGCAGAGCAAAAGAGAAGCGGCTGCTTTTTCAACGTGATGTCACCGTAGAGCCGCAGAATCACGTCAACTTTTGTGAACTATCTGTCAACATTTGACTGAAAAGAAACGCTATGGAGGAGACCCAGGAGGACTCCACTGCTGACACAGAGACATAAAAAAGCTAGACTGTAGTTTGACAAAATGTACAGTACAGACCAAAAGTTTGGACACACCTTCCCATTCAAAGAGTTTTCTTTATTTTTATGACTCTGAAAATTGAAGATTCACATTGAAGGCATCAAAACTATGAATTAACACATCTGGAATGAAATACTTAACAAAAAAGTGTGAAACAACTGAAAATATGTTTTATATTCTAGGTTCTTCAAAGTAGCCACCTTTTGCTTTGATTACTGCTTTGCACACTCTTGGCATTCTCTTGATGAGCTTCAAGAGGTAGTCACCAGAAATGGTTTTCACTTCACAGGTCTACCCTCTCAGGATTAATAAGTGGGATTTCTTGCCTCATAGATGGGGTTGGGACCATCAGTTGTGCAGAAGTCTGTTGGATACACAGCTGATAGTACTACTGAATAGACTGTTAGAATTTGTATTATGACAAGAAAAAAGCAGCTAAGTAAAGAAAAACGAGTGGCCATCATTACTTTAAGAAATGAAGGTCAGTCAGTCCGAAAAATTGGGAAAACTTTGAAAGTGTCCCCAAGTGCAGTGGCAAAAACCATCAAACGCTACAAAGAAACTGGCTCACATAAGGACCGCACCAGGAAAGGAAGACCAAGAGTTACCTCTACTGCAGAGGATAGGTTTATCAGAGTCACCAACCTCAGAAATCGCAGGTTACCAGCAGCTCAGATTAAAGACCAGGCCAATGCCACACAAAGTTCTAGCAGCAGACACATCTCTAGAACAACTGTTAAAAGGAGACTTTGTGCAGCAGGCCTTCATGGTAAAATAGCTGCTAGGAAACCACTGCTAAGGACAGGAAACAAGCAGAAGAGACTTGTTTGGGCTAAAGAACACAAGGAATGGACATTAGACCAGTGGAAATCTGTGCTTTGGTCTGATGAGTCCAAATTTGAGATCTTTGGATCCAACCACCGTGTCTTTGTAGAAAAGGTGAACGGATGGACTCTACATGGCTGGTTCCCACCGTGAAGCATGGAGGAGGAGGTGTGATGGTGTGGGGGTGCTTTCCTGGTGACACTGTTGGGGATTTATTCAAAATTGAAGGCATACTAAATCAGCATGGCTACCACAGCATCTTGCAGCGGCGTGCTATTCCATCCGGTTTGCGTTTAGTTGGACCATCATTTATTGTTCAACAGGACAATGACCCCAAACATACCTCCAGGCTGTGTAAGGACTATTTGACTAAGAAGGAGAGTGATGGGGTGCTACGCCAGATGACCTGGCCTCCACAGTCACCAGACCTGAACCCAATCGAGATGGTTTGGGGTGAGCTGGACCGCAGAGTGAAAGCAAAAGGGCCAACAAGTGCTAAGAATCTCTGGGAACTCCTTCAAGACTGTTGGAAGACCATTTCCGGTGAGTACCTCTTGAAGCTCATCAAGAGAATGCCAAGAGTGTGCAAAGTAGTAATGAAAGCAAAAGGTGGCTAGAACCTAGAATATAAGAGATATTTTCAGTTGTTTCACACTTTAAGTATTTCATTCCACGTTTTCATTCATAGTTTTGATTCCTTCAATGTGAATCTACAATTTTCAGAGTCCTGAAAATAAAGAAAGCTCTTTGAATGGGAAGGTGTGTCCAAACTTTTGGTCTGTACTGTATGTATGTGTGTATGTATGTATGTGTATGTGTGTATGTCCGCTAAAGGAATCCGCACTGTTGCATTTACAATCACAAAATTTTTGCACAGACACCTCATGTGACTCAGGGAACGTCATAGACTATGTTTTGACGGGAAAATGTAACCCCGTGCTTTCAGTTACTCTCCAAAATCATGCCTCCATTAAACTGAATGGAGGTGGGAGCTACAGGCTATTAATAGCAACTGTCAGTGGTTTCTATAGGAACAAAATAAACTGTTAGTGTAAGAAGCTTTTGTGTGAGGTAATATGATGTCGGTGGGGAGACGGATAGAGAGAGACATGAAGAGACAAAGAGACAGACGGGCAAAGAAACAGACCTGGAAAGAGACAGCCGGACAAAGAGAAAGCCCGGGCAAAGAGAAAGCCCGGGCAAAGAGAAAGCCCGGGCAAAGAGAAAGCCCTGGAAAGAGTTAGCCCTGGAAAGAGACAGCCCTGGAAAGAGACAGCCCTGGAAAGAGACAGACCTGGAAAGAGACAGACCTGGAAAGAGACAGCCCTGGAAAGAGACAGCCCTGGAAAGAGACAGACCTGGAAAGAGACAGACCTGGAAAGAGACAGACAGACACACATATAGAGAGACACAGAGATAGAGACAGACACAGTGATGGAGACAAATAGACTAATACAAATACAGACAGAGAGATAGAAAGAGACAGAGACATAGAAACAGACAGACAAAGAAAGACACAGACAGAGAGACAGACAGACAGCGACACACAGACAGACACTGGGAGAGAGACAGTTACTATCCCGGGCAGCGCTCGGATACTACAGCTAGTTATGGAATAAAGAAAGAAAGAAGCTTTAATTAACTCAGGACTTCAACTACTTATTGTTTACTGAAATTTATACTTCAAAAAGCCCTCAGATATGGATGGAAACAAAGCACTGGAGAGTTCTGAAGTGGCAGCAATGAGTCCGGACCTAAATCCCATTGAACACCTGTGGAGAGATGTTACAATTCTTGTTTGAAGAAGGTGCCTTCAATTATATGAGATCTGGATCAGATTACACAAGAAGAGTGGTCCAAAACTCCATTTGAGAGGTGTAAGAAGCTTGTAGAAGGTTATAGGAAGCGATTGATTGCAGTTATTTATTCCAAAGAGTGTTCAATATATTAAGGTAAGAGTGCAAACAATTTTGTCCATCCCATTTTTGGAACTTTGTGTTAAATTATGTCCAATTTGCCTTTTATTCTATGTAATCTTGTGTTGTTCCAGTACACACAAAGAAAATAAACACGTGTGAATGCAGAAATTTTCTGGGAGAAATACTTCAATTTCTGGAATCATTTCAAGGATGCCAACACTTTCAGCCATAATATAGTTTACAGCTATTTAGCCAAATAAATAAATGAATGAATGAAAAAAATGGATTCCACTATTTTTTTTGATAACCAGCAAAGATAAATCAGATAGCTGAAGGCTGATATTATCAGGCTGGGAAGATCCATGGTTAATGGACCTCCTCAGCCTAAAAATACCAGCTCTCAACTGCCCCAGAAGTAGCGCATCAGATTAGATGTGCCAATTCTGGCACTTCGCCTCAGCTCTTTCCGACTGCCCTGGTGCTTTGGGACTCAGTCTAAAGATTTTTGGGGTTGATGTCAGCTGTGAACTGTCCAAAAACACAGCTGACATGAAGCCCTGATGTTCGTAATAGAGAGGTAAGAAAAGTAAGTAAAAAAACACCAACACTTTATTTTCAAAAACATTTCCAGACTCTTTCCCTAGTTCATCAACTTATTAAAAAAAAACAAAAAAAACCCAGACGTACTCCAACCTGAAAAACATAAAAAAAATAAAAGACAAGAGACTGTGCCTCATTCACCAATTTATTAGCAAGCAAAGTTCATACGCAAGTCTGATGAAGTCCAGCGCTTCCCACGAAGCTTCTCGATTACGTTGATGAAAGACTATGGGGCTTCGTTCTGACGCTACAAATGCTTTGCGCAATAACCACTTCCGGCTCACGCTGCGCTCTGTGACACCCGGTGACTACGAAGAGTGGTGACGTTCACCACTCATCAGTATCACCGGGTCACACAGATGCAGCGACACTCGGAACATCTCATGAGTGGTGATGTTACTGGAGTCACCACTTATTCTAGTCCCCGGGTGTTGCTGAGCGCAGCGGGAGTCCGGAGTGGGTGCTGTTCATAGCATATAAAGCATCAGAATGAGGCTCCATGGCCTTTGATCAACATAATCAAGGAACGACCGGGAAGCGCTGGATTATGTCGGAACTCCGTGGGAACTTTTCTTTCTAATAAATTGGTGAACGAGGGACAGTCTCTTGCTTTTATTTCTCTCTTTTGTTTTTCAGGTTTCCATTTGTGGACTACATCGGATTCCCTCGACAACATCGGAGCTTCGTGGTTTGTTTTTTTAATTAAATTTGTGAATTCGGGAAAAAGTGAAAAATGGTGGTGGTAGTATCATGCTATGGGGGTGTTTTTCAGCTGCAGGGTCAGGACGACTGGTTGCAATTGAAGGAAAAATGAATGCGGCCACGTATAGAGATATCCTGGAAGAAAACATCTTTCAGAGTGTTCTGGACCTCAGACTTGGTCAAAGGTTCATCTTCCAACAAGACAATGACCCTAAGCACACAGCTAAAATAATAGAGAAGTGGTTTCAGAACAACTCTGTGACTATTCTTGACTGGTTCAGCCAGAGCCCTGACCTAAACCCAATTGAGCATCTCTGGAGAGACCTGAAAATGGCTGTCCACCAACGTTCACCATCCAACCTGATGGAACTGGAGAGGATCTGCAAGGAAGAATGGTAGAGGATCCCTAAATCCAGGTGTGAAAAACTTGTTACATCATTCTCAAGAAGACTCATGGCTCAAAAGGGCGCTTCT
This sequence comes from Anomaloglossus baeobatrachus, assembly GCF_048569485.1. Taxonomy (NCBI): domain Eukaryota; kingdom Metazoa; phylum Chordata; class Amphibia; order Anura; family Aromobatidae; genus Anomaloglossus; species Anomaloglossus baeobatrachus. Next base: position 270,970,475 of record NC_134357.1, on the reverse strand, counting down.
ACTCACTACTGAGCAAAGGGTTTGAATACTTATGACCATGTGATATTTCAGTTTTTCTTGTTTAATAAATTTGCAAAAATGTCTACATTTCTGTTTTTTTCTATCAAGATGGGGTGCAGAGTGTACATTACTGAGAAAAAAATGAACTTTTTTGAATGTAGGAAATGGCTGCAATGAAAGAGTGAAAAATGTAAAGGGGTCTGAATACTTTCCGTACCCACTGTATACACAGGAAAATATATCATTCGATCTTCCATGCACTGTAGCGGTTACTGAGGTTTTTTGAGCTGTACACTCGCTAGCTGTGTGTATATCTAACACTGTATATTGTTCAAAAAAAATCTCCTTATGGCAATTCTTGCAGGTAGGTGTCTTATTATCAGTACATACGATTATAATATGCGTACTGCAGCTGCCACTGAAGTTTATTTTACTATGCAGCTGCTAATTGTATTTATATACATTATTGTACACTAAAACCTTCTCTGTAGCTAGTACGAGGCCTGCCCATAGCAATCAGTGTAATCAGTCTTGGCACCAATTGAATGCGGTTACATGTGGAGATAAGTGCATGAGCCCAGAAATATAGTAGTATTTTTGTGGTTTTTTTTTACTTACTGGGTTAGTAATGGGGATGTATGATAGACACATCTCCATTACTAACACAAGGGCTTGATGCTGGCTGCGATTTTGGACATTACATAGCTGACACAAACCCCACAAAACCATTACCTCGATTGTCAAAGCACCATGCACCAGGAAGAGCTGAGGCAAAGCGCCAGAATTGGCACATTTCATATGATGTGTTACTTCTAGAGTGGCTGCAGGCTGGTATTTTTAGGCTGGGAAGGGCCCAATAACCACTGAAATTCCCAGCCTAATAATATCAGCTCACAGTTGTCTGCTTTACCTTTACTGGGTTTCAAAAATGGGGGGACCCCACGTCATTTTTTTTTCCTCATTTTATGAGCCTCTGGCAGAGGGAAGATACCAGTTGAGCTATGGGCCAAAAACTGTCAGTATCCTGTAAACATAAAGAACTAAGCTACAAGATACTGTCCAGATGGTATAGAACACCGGTCAAGCTCTATATAATGGCTCCTTGGAGGGGCTCCTCGGCTCCTGGTACAATGCTGCACATTTTGTGGAGCTGTCCGGGGTTTCAACCTCTATGGAATGACATAATCTCCCTTTTTAATCGATTATTAACATATCATCACAAGCAGATGTCAGCAGAAAAAGCTTTTTTTATCCATAGTTCCAGAATAATGAAGGCCTGTTAAGGTATTTTATTGCAGCCACTCATGGGATTATATTCAGGCTATAGAAGTTGCAATCTCCAACTAAAATCAGAAATGCTGTGAATTCACTTCATCTGACATAAAATTAAAAGAAAAACTCACTAGAAACAGCAAATAGCCAACAAAAGGTCAAATCGCAAATGCACTAGCGTGATGTAGCAGGCTCTACATGGGCATCATCAATAGGCTGCAAGCCAGACACTGTGCACAATACGTACCTGTCTGACTGGCGCCCTAATGCAAATTTCATCTGCGTGCATGTCTAATACCAGCAACCATTCCTCCATGAAATGGTATGTTACGAGTGGTTGCCTTATTGGTGGAAGCTGTGAGCTGTCAATAATCCCTTATATTACCCTGATTCAGGGAAAACGGGATGAGCTGGGTAAAGAGCCGGAATTGTCGCATCTAACAGATGCAACAAATTTAGGCGGCTATGGGCTGCTATTTTTAGGCTGGGGAGCCATATCAAAATTGGAGGGACCGCATGTCGTTTTTTTTTTAAATTATTTATTTAAATAATTTTTAAAAAGCCACTTGGGGACCCTAAATAAGTACAGGGGACTACAGCCTTTAGCCGCATGCTTTATCTGCGCTAGGTATCAATATACAGGAAACCCTACTTCAAGTTTTTATTTATTTTTACACTTCGTTAGGGGTCCAAGACAGTAACCAATCAGAGATGCCAGAAGTCTGACTGCAACCAATCACAGATACCATCTCAGTCCGTGGGCGGGTCAAGCAGTGAATATGTATGAGATGTAATGAGGTGACCCGGATGCAGTGTGACAGCCGCGCACGTGAAGGCTGGTAAGTAATCCGCTCCCCTCATCACACAGCACCGCTATCCTAGCCACAGTCATAATAAAGTACAAGAAAAGCATTAGTGCAAACGCGAACACTTACCCAACAAAGGCCGTATTTTACCGATTTTGAGAAGTGTTTAGGAATTTGTGAACTTTTTCAAGCAAGTTGGCTCATCTCTAGTCATACCTGCAGCCGTGCCACAGTCACAAATGTGTCCAAGTCATGACAGGGACTTTTATACTGTCCAAACTGGACAAACCCTTTAAAAATAAGGGCCAGGGCTGGATCTATAACATCTGAGGCATCTGGTTTGGAGAAGGCGATGGCGGCAATAATAAAGCTTCTGGTCACTGGAAACTGTTATAGTTTTGGGTGAGAGGCATTGAGACAAGTTTTATAGTTGATGACTAGCTCCATGACAACCACAAGTACATGTGAAGACTTCCGGGGGTCATATAGCAATAGAAAGAGCTTTACAATATGCACTACACGATACCAGTGCCTACAAGTCATACGTACCCGGTACCGCTCCTCAAAAGTAGCAGCTCAATTCTGGTGGCAGCAGGACCTGTAGTGACGTAACCATCACGTGATCAGTGACAGGAAAAAACCGTAACTGTGGAGGGGACACTGAGCGCAGGACCTGTGGTGACGTCACCGTCACGTGATCCGTGACAGGAGAGGCCGGAACGGTGGAGGGGACACAGAGCGCAGGACCTGTGGTGACGTCACCGTCACGTGATCAGTGACAGGAAGAGGCCGGAACGGTGGAGGGGAGACTGAGCGCAGGACCTGTGGTGACGTCACCGTCACGTGATCAGTGACAGGACCAGGCCGGAACTGTGGAGGGGACAGAGCGCAGGACCTGTGGTGACGTCATCGTCACGTGATCCGTGACAGGAAGAGGCCGGAACGGTGGAGGGGACACTGAGCGCAGGACCTGTGGTGACGTCACCGTCACGTGGTCAGTGACAGGCAGAGGCCAGAACTGTGCAGGGGATACTGAGGGCAGGACCTGTTGTGACGTCCTTGTCACGTGAACGGTGACAAGAGGGGCCGGATCTGTGAAGACTTGTGGTGTAGTCATGTGACATTAAGGGGCGGGGCTCTGTGAGGCGCTTGTGCACTGCAGTGCGGACGCGGAGAGAGCGGACAGTGTGGAGCAGTGATGGCCGGTGTGGTGCGGTCACTGAGTCTGTGTGATTAGTACACAGCATAAAGTTACTAGACAGATGAGATTTGGGGCTGAGATTTATGCACCACATTGCTGCAACAAATCTGCAACTTCTGCCCCCCCCCCCAAAAAAAGCATCAAAACACGATGCGTTTTTTTTTTTGCCAGGAAGTTTGGTGTATAAATTCCAGCACCAAATCTGCATCTCCTAGCAGAAGACCTCACTTATACTGCTTTTCTGCCAGGAGATGCAGATTTGGTGCTGAAATTTATACACCAAATTCCTGCACTAAATCTGCATTCTCTGGGAAACGCGATGCAGTTTTGATGCGTTTTTTTGCCAGAAGATGCAGATTTGATGCAGGTACTTGGTGTATAAATTTCAGCACCAAATCTGTATCTCGTGGCAAAAAAACAAAACAAGCGGTTTTCTGCCAGGAGATACAGATTTGGTGCAGAAATGTCTCCTGGCAGAAAACCGCACTGAAGTCTCAGCACGTGGGCACATTAGAGAACATGACTGCCCGCTGCGACTTCCGGCAGACACTGAGGTGCACCTGTGAGCGATGATGTCGCTGAGTTTACCTGTGGTCACAGCTGGAGGTTCCCATGGTACCCCACCTTTTGACCGCAGGTAAACTCACCTGAGGTGAACTCATTGTGTTGAATGAGATTTGCATCTCCTGACAGAAAACTGCATCTTTTTTTGCCAAAAGATGTAGATTTGGTGTTGGAATTTCTACAAATTCCTGCACGAAATCTGCATCTTCTGCACATAATCGCATCAAAACGCAATTGCTAGAAGATTCAAAGTTGGTGCATGAATTTTTTATATTAATTCCAGCACCAAATCTGCATCTTTTGGCAAAATATGTGTTTTTTTGCCAGGAGATGCAGGTCTAATTGAACTGAATGAGTTTTCCTGAGGTGAGGGCACTGAGTTAAATGAGGTCACCTGAGGTGCGTTTACCTGAGGTCACAGATGGGGTACCGTACTGTGGGAACCTCAAGCTGTGACCACAGGTAAACACAGCTGCAGTTCATTCAGTGTCTGCCTGAAGCCGCTTGCGGCCGGTCATGTTCTCTAATGTGCCCACTTACTGCGACTTCAGTATGTAGCAGAGCCGGGAGCATTGTAGGCCCTTGTGTGGATTACGTTGGTCCTGGGTGTTTGGGGGATGGGGGGGGGGTTAATAAATTGGAGAAAGATGTTTTGTTTTTTTAATTTGAAATAAAGGATTTTTTGGTGTTTGTGTTTATTACTTTTCACTTACAGGATTAGTGGTGGAGACTCTCATAGACCCCCTACCCATTACTAACCTAGGGCTTTTTTGGTAGCTGTGGCTGTCATTAATCCCTTATATTACCCCCCCTCCCCATCAGGGCAACTGGGATGAGCCGAGTAAAGTGCTGAAATTGTCGCATCTAATGGATGCAACAATTTTGTAGCGGCTCTGGGCTGATATGTTTAGCTTGGAGGGGTCCAACAACCATGGGCCACCCCAACCTAAGAATACCAGCCCCCAGCTGTCGACTTTATCATAGCTGGGTATGAAATTGGGAGGGACTGCACAGGTTTTTTTTTTAATTCTTTTAAAAAAGCCCTTTCATTTTGATACACAGCAAAGATAAGCGCACGACTGGGGGCTGCAGCCTGTACTATCTGCTTTATCTTCACTGTGTATGACAATATGTGGGGACCCTGCGCCATTTTTTAAATTAGTTTAGTTTTACTCCACTATAGGGACGCAGACAGCGTGTGTGATTCCAACCAATCACAGATGCTATCACACAAGGTGGGGGTGCGGGCTGACTGCAACCAATCACAGACGCCAGGACTGACAGTGGGTGGAGGAAGGAGTGAATATGTATGAGAGCTAATGATCGGAACCGGAAGCAGTTTTGCAGCCGCGGGGAAGGCTAGAAAGTATAATGGTACTGCTTTTTTTTTCAATTTCTATCATTATCCAGGTGGCGAAACTCAAATAGTAACACAGACTTCCCTGAAACATCCGTGTTCAGGGTCCGTGCACGAAGACTTGGTGTCCAGTATGGACCCCGAACTTTACAGTTTGGGTTCGCCCATAACTACACACTACCCACTCATTGGCTGTCAGTCATATGCCCAGCCCCTCCGTTCCCACATTACCCCTGACATATGAATACTGTGAAGTGGAAAGTGTATAGTGCGGTGTGCACCACCGTGCTGCAGCTCAGTTTCAGGGTGTTGGCGATCTTCTTATATCCTAGCCCATCCTTTTATATGGCTAATTGAATACAATTTGGCCATTTTCACTTGGGGATATACTCATTTTTGTTGGCAGCGGTTTAGACAATAAAACCAAATAGAAATAAACCAAGAGGAACAAATTTATAATTGGTATTGCCGTGTCTGGAATGACCCAATCTATAAAAATGTCACAATAATTATTCCGTATGGCGAAAACTATAAAAAAGGAAAAAAAAAGGCATGCCAAAAATGGAATTTTTTCATTATACTGACACAAAAAAGTGAAAAAAAAGCGATCAAAGTAATTTTTTTTTTAACATTAGAAGTCCCAGAGAGGGGTCATTTAAGATTTCTACCTTTGGAACCAGAGACGGGTCGAATGACCTGAAGGATTTTAGCTAACATCCTATAATCACCGTCTTTTGTTCTATAATTAAGGCCATTACTGTCGCACCACAGGAGGTTGTTGTTTTCCATTGAGTTTAGCCATTTAGTTTCTAGTTAGTTCTATTCAGTTTGGACTAAGGGTCATTTGACCCTCTTTCGGGACTTCAGGAGGGAGCTCGAAATTTCTGGGACTTCTAGTGTTAAAAGAAAAAAATGATAGAAATGAAAACACCAAACCATCCTGCAAAAAGAAAAGTCCTAATATGGCTCATTCAGAAACAAAAGGAAAAATTTACAGCTCTCAGAATATGGTGATGCAAAAACAAATTATTTTTTTTAAAATACCGTATATATTTTAGTGTGTAAAAGTAGCAAAGCCTAAAAAAGCTACATAAATCTGGCATCACTGTGACCATACTGACCCGAAGAATAAATCTGTCTTACCATCTTCATTTGCACAGGTCCAAAACGAACATTGATTAACGCCGCCACGTCACTGCTGATATCATGACGACCAATCAGCGGCCGCCAGATCACCGCTGACGTCACCGATGGCCAACGCATCATCGGTGACGCCCGCGACTGCCAATCAGCGGGCGCCGCGTCATTTTTGACATCACGTGCATGAGCGGTAATGGGAATCCCGCACTTAGAGCCTGTAGTGGCAGCGGGAACCCGTGCATGAGCAGTAGCTCTAAATGGGAACTTAGGCTCAGGATGATTGACGACCCTAGAAACCTGATGTCTCTCAGCCAACCGCCTAGAGCGACGGACAGGTGGCGCTGCAAAGTCGTCTGAATCCAATGCAGGCGACGAAGAAGGGACCGGGGTGGTTCGAGGTTTAGGGGAACCCTGAACCGTAACATCTAGTTTCACGATTCACAGATCTAAAAACTTACGGGACTGGTTAGTCAAAAGTAATTATACCAATGAACCTACTAGTTTCTTGGGTAACTTTTGCCCCAGTTGGAACTTCTCAACGTGTGGCAGATGTGTGGCTTGCCCTAATGTGGAATGCTCTAATTATTTCAGTGACTCCAGTGGGATTAAGACATCCAATATTATGCAGTAAATATCTTGCACAACTAAAGCCGTAGTCTACTTGTTATGAATATACAAAACTTATAAACGTGTAAAGGGAGAAATAAAGTCTACACCACTGCAGCCACACCCGTACCCTGCTGGTTTCTGTACAGACTACAATGTGCGTAGACAAACAACTAAAAAACACAGTTCGCACCTGTCTCCCTGACAGGCTATCAAGCGGTTTCTCGCACCTTCTGAGGAACCAGAGGGAGGGCCGCTATGCACAACTAACCAAATAGAGAAATTGAGCAGGGGTTTAGGGGTGCCCAAGGTGATCAAACATAAAGCACATGCACACGTGGAATAAGGGGAAATAATAAATGCAAGCAAGGGTAACACCCTACAAACCTAACAGAAAAAAAGGGGTAAGGAAGGCAAACGACAAATACACAGGACAAACACAAGACTGGTCTCTGCTTAAAAGCAAAATCCCGTAGCTGCAGGGCTGGAACTCTTTAGCAGAAATCCACATGGAAATATAGCCAGAGAAGAAGGCTAGTGAAAGGAGAGTATATAGCCCCACTCGGAATGTGATAGCACAAAGACAAAATAAGCAAATAAGAACATCTGACTGAACACAAACCAAAAGGAAGAAGTAAAAGGTAAAAGAACCATCAGTATTTGGATGGAGACTGACCAGACTGTGGCTCAGCAGGGAAGGAAACAGACTACAGAGCAAGAGTCACTGGATTGACTCAGAATACCAAAGCATGATAGTGTCCCCCCTTCTACGAGGGGCCACTGGACCCTCAGCAGTCCCCAACATCTAATGTTGCTTATGGAATTCGCTCACCAGGTGATCAGCATGAAGACTCCCCGAATCAACCTAGGAGTCATCCTCAGGACCACAACCCTTCTATTTGAGGAGATAATGTAAATGGCGCCTGACCCACCATGAACTCAGTACTCTCGATCTGCCACCAAATCCATATCAATTATGTCTTGAGGATCAGTTGTCCCTTCAAATCTTGTTAAATGGGAAAAATGAAAGGAGTATTTTATCTTCCAAGCCAAAAAAGAGTTAAACACTGCACATCACTGTGAAAACACCATCTCTACCGTCAAACATGGTGGTGCTCTGGGGAAGCTTTTCTTTAGCAGAGACAGGGAAGCACTTTTTGATACCCATGTAGGTTTATGTGAATAATTGACTTTTTTTTTTTACGTTAGCCAACATGTTTCTGGTGAGAGTGGTATCCACTGCTAACAGTTTTAGTAGTTTTTTTTTCTTTGATTTTTCATTCATATACTGTATATCATGTATACAGTTATAGAGGCTTCACTATTACCTGTACTGGAATATTGTAGTGTGGTATTGTGGTATCCCTGTACCTATTGCTCTGTGGAGTCACAAAGTCTGCATAACCCAAGCAATAGCTGATAACTGTCTGTTACTATTCCACTTGTTAATAGAATCATAAATGATTAGTCAGTGTGTAAGGACATGGGCTTTTAACAAGGTTGACACCCAGTTGTCAATTTATTAAAGGGCATTCAGAAAAAAGTCCAGAATGTTATAATGAACAAATACTTTATTAACACAAAATCAACACAAACATACATACTATAACGCAGCAATGGGTGACTAAAAATTTCAGACATTCAAACTGGACTTTATGAATCAACATGTATAGATATTGGGCATATTGAATCAAAATAAAGTACAATGCAATGGCAACATTACTAAGCCAAATGCACACTAGAAATTCATGTGACAAGGAAAAAAAAAAAAAAAAAGAACAGAAAAGAGGTGGAAAAAAGAAATAAATCAGGGCATGGAGTGTAATTATAGTCATTAATTACAGGAACTCATCTGCTTTTCCTAATGCCATGGTCTGTCTTGGCTTATTGATAGGGTCATCTTGCGTTGCTCATGTCTACATCAGTAAGGGAGTGGTACTGGGGACAATGTCTGCAAATAACTGCAAGGACGTATGTAGTTATCGATTCGGTGACCTCTGGTTGAGTGGTCGGTTTTCCTCTTTATTGGATCACAGCCTATTTTGTCTGTGTCATACTGCTGATAGTTCTTGTCTTTCCTTTTTTTTGCTTTCCTTTTAAATTTAGGAATTTTCACTTCCTCGCTGTTTTTGCCTTATCACATCTTGGGAGGGGCTATTTATAATAAACATGCACTTGCTTTCATTGCTGGCTATATTCTATAATAGAAGGATGTTTGCAGTTCAAGCTCTTCAGTTAAGGATTGTCTTGCCGAGTTACCTCTATTGCTTTTTTTCCCCCTTCCCTCCCGGTGTGAGTTTCACATCCCAGAAATGTATCCGTTCTGTTACGTTTAGGATCTGTTTTTTTTTTTTTCACGTATTCCGTAAGTGGTTTGGATTTTTTCGTTTTTTCCTCCATTTTCCCGGTATGGATATGTGAACACATTGTTAGCCCTGTATCTCATCCTCTCCTTGTAAGCACTTCTTTTATGGTTTGTCGTGATCCAGGTCTGTATCGGCTGCTGTGGTTTGATTATTTCACCCAGCTTCGGCCTGGTCATGTGAGGGGTTAACTCCTCCCTGCCTCACTCCGGTTTCCGGGACACTATATCCTGGTGCTGCACCTCTGGTTCAGTGCCAGTGATAGTTTATGCTCTGCAGTGTGTATTACTGGCTCTGGTGAGTTACCTGATCTGTCTTGCCTCCCAGCTACCTTGTTCTGACCTGTACTCTCCTCATTCGTCCGTCTGTCCCGGTCCCTGACTACTCGCTCCTGTCTACTGTGTACCCTTCCCTGTCTGTCTTATCCCGGTCCCGACCTGTTTGTCCTCTCTTGTTTGTACTTGGACTTCCCGGCATCTGACCTGTATCCTTGTTCGTAAATTCGGCTCAGTCTGTCCCCTCTGTTGCATACGTGACTTCCTGGCTTACGACCCTTGGCTATCACCTCACCACGATTTGATTTTCCCTGTGCCACTGACGAGATCTCCTGCTGCTGACCTGGTTTACTGACTACTATACTGCCCTTTGGTGGTTTGCCTGCTAACTGCACTCTGAAGCTACACTGCTTGTAGCTTCAGCGTCTCCCTTAGTACAGTGTGACATGGTTCTTGTTTTGTGCTACACTTTAACAGTTGAGGGTACAGTTAAGGACACTCAGGGACAGCCAATGTTGAGTGGGGGCGCCATTACAATAGCTTTGGGTGCCAAACCTCCGCAGTCAGGCAGGGAAAAAATCAGGATCAATTTTAGGGCTTATCCTAGTCTGAAAAGGGACCTGTCTTTTGCAGGTTTAACATTTCTCCTGATTTGTTCATCCCCTTGTAAGTGGTAGGGCTTAGACATAACACATATTATGACCATCTGAACAAGAACCTTAGGGTCTTGTTGCTAAAAAAGTAAAAAGTATACTTTTTAATAGTTCAGGTGCCCATGATTCTCTATATCACTTGTTTCAAGTGTCGTATGGTTGATTTTGAAAAAGAAAATTTGGGTCCCCGTAACTTTGATGGACAACAATATTTTTTCTCATTTCTTTTGACAATGAATTACAAGCACAGGTTACCTCAGGTGAAAACATTTTAGGAGTTTTCAGATTTAGGAAACTTTCCTCCCAAAATAGATTTTCTTTATTGGCTGTTTTACTTGAGTGAACCCGATGTATTTAAATTATCAATAGTTGCTAAAACGTTTTGATTGAATGAGCATGAAAAACAGGCTCTGTCCATCTGATTTTTTTTATTAAATATTTCCTATGCTATAAACAAATATGATTTCGAACAAGAGTGAAGTTTCTGATGGCTAGCAAGAGTTGATTTTTGAGTAAAACATTTTCCACATTCAGAACATGAAAACGGCTTCTCCCCTGTGTGGATTTTCAGATGCCTTGCAAGATCTGATTTCTGGGTGAAAAATCTCTTACATTCCAAACATGAAAATGGCCTCTCACCTGAGTGAACTCTACGATGATAATCAAGTATAGATTTCTTGATAAAACATTTTCCACATTCAGAACATGAATATGGTTTGTTTTCAGAGTGAATTTTTTGATGGTTAACAAGATAGGATTTCTGTTTAAAACATTTTCCACATTCAGAACATGAAAATGGTTGCTCCCCTGTGTGACTTCTTTGATGATCCTTTAGTTTGGCTTTAGTAATAAAACATGTCCCACATTCTGTACACAAGAATGGCTTTTCCCCTGTGTGAATCCTCTGATGTTCAACAAAAGATGTTTTCTGAGCAAAACTTTTCCCACATTCAGAACATGAGTAAGGCTTTTCCCCTGTATGAGTTCTCTGATGATCCTTGACTCTGGCTTTACTAGAAAAACATTTTTGACATTCAGGACAAGAAAATGGTTTTTCCCCTGTGTGAGTTCTTTGGTGTTGAACAAGATGAGGTTTTTGGGTAAAACATTTCCCACATTCAGAACATGCAAACGGTTTCTCTCCTGTGTGAGTTGTTTTATGTGTTAATAGGAATGATTTCTGATTAAAACATTTCCCACAATCCAAACACGTAAATGGCTTCTGGCCTGTGTGAATCATTTTATGTTGAGTGAGACCTGATTTACGTGTAAAATATTTTCCACATTCTGAACAGGGGTATGGCTTCTTCCCTGTGTGAATTTTCCTATGTTTGTGAAGATTTGCATTTTTTGCAAACTGTTTTCCACATTCATCACATTGAAACATTTTCCCCACTGTCTGACCTGTGCTTGGAACAACCTGTGATTGGTCAGGAGCATGTTCTTCAAGATTAGAGAACAGTTCTGTAGTGTGAAGGTCCAAGTGTACATTATGGATGAGATTTTCTACTGGCGAATGTTGCATGATATCTTTCCCTTCTTTATAACTTGGAGTTACACAGCTGTTTTCTTCAAAATTCGTACTAGAATTTTCTGCTATATAAAAAAATAGATTTGATTAAACTTTTAGTTTTTGCAAACCAGATAATAGACATAGTTCAAAGTGAATGTCAAAGACATGGAGCTACATGGTAGTCACTTATTTACAGGTATGTGTAATAATTACCTTATCCTACCCTTGTCAGCACAGTTGATCCATCTATACTGAGTATTCCAAAGGTATAACAGACTAAGTAGACATGAGTGGATAAATTCTCACAACCCCGATCCACGGTCCAGGTGAGTGCTCTCCGGCTGTGGACAGGAACTGCACACAGATAAGGTTACACCAGAGCAATGAATCTAACGCCTCCTTGGGAAGCTGGGCGCTCGCGAAACTTGCAAAGCTCCTGTTCACAGCCAGAGAGCACTGACCTGGACCGTAGACTAAGGTTGCATGACGTGATCTGTTCATCTCCATAATTGAGTATTACTTTTATTTGTGTACTCCAGGATAACATAAACTCTGGTCAATCCTCTAATAGGTAGTATTAAGAAGATAACATTCTTGTATTTACACTACTGGTCAAATGGACACTTATTCATGGAATAGTTTTTCTTATGTCCCACAACTTGGGAAGTATACACTATTGTACTATGATTGTATTATTGCTGCTATACAATCAGGTTTTCTTTTTGAAGTTTGTCCTGTCTGTCTTCCTGTAGTCTGAAGTATATAATCCATCCCTTATATCCATCTATCCATCGATCCATCCGAAGGACCATTGTCCACACATTCCACTCTCTCCCACCTACTCCCACCATGTTTTAACAGGATTGAGTAAAAGGACAGTTTAAGGCTGGTGAGTGCTGCTTGATTCTCTACTTTTGGAATTTACTTAAGACTTCACAAGCACAGTACCGCTATATCCTGTTTGACACAAGTGCAGCTGAGTCAACCATATAAGCAGCATAAGGCAGTGCCAGAGATTTTCTCCAATAGGTTCATTGTAAAATGTTCAAGCTTTGTATTTCTCTGGTTAAGAATCAACTTTTTAGCTGCTGTTACTATGTAAATAATACAAGAATATCAGCCTGAGACTAAACCTCTCCTGGAATCTTCATATATACTTCTGCGGCTGAGTTGACATGGTCGTGGTGTGAGTATTGGTTCATACAAACAGTCTAAAGAGCCCCCATACAGCCCAAATATGGAATCAGAATAGTTTTCTTGTTCTTATTGGAATGTGCACATTGTACATTCAGACTGAAAGCAGCAAAACCAGAAAGGCACATACATTAAAACAAGAAGTACAGAAAACTGTGTGAAACAAACCAGAATGTGTTAAATCTTAGATTCCTCAAAGTCCCCCCTTTTAATCTGATGAGAGCTTTACACACCCTTGGCATTCTCTCCGGAATGGCTTTCCAAAGGTCTTAAAGGCGTTCCTGAAGGGGCTGAGCACTTGTTGGCTGCTTTATCTTCACTGTGATGTGCAACGCATACCAAAGCATCTCAACTTGGTTGAGGTTGAGTGATTGTGGAGTCAATGTCATCTGACGTAGCACTAATCTTAGTAAAGATATATTCCAAACTTTCTTCTGGCTGTGTTGATAAGTCATCATCTTCTCTGGAAACCCTCAAGTCCAGCACCAAACCACAAAATGTCAATCTCTCACGGACACTGATGCTTCAATTGTGAAATGTCTTTTTATCTTCATTTCAAAGACATATTACAAATTCTTTTCATGGCAAGTAGTTACAGAAATATATTTCCAAATATTCACCTTAATTTTTGGAGACATGTCCTGTGGTCTGATGAAACTAAAATTAAACTGTTTGGCCATAATGATCATCATTACGTTTGGAGGAAAAACGTCGTTCATTTTCAAAATCTCGTTGGTCGTTGTGGATGTAGGTTGTTCATCGTTCCTGAGGCAGCACACATCGCTACGTGTGACACCCCGGGAACAACGACCAACAGCTTACCTGCGTCCTCCGGCAACGAGGTGGGTGTGTCGATAATGCAGCTGGTCTCCGCCCCTCCGCTTCTATTGGACTCCTGCCGTGTGACGTCGCTGTGACGCCGCACGAACCACCCCCTTAGAAAAGAGGCAGTTCGCCGGCCACAGCGACGTCGCTAAAAAGATAAGTCCGTGTGATGGGGCCTAGCGATATTGTGCGTGACACACAAACGACAGGGGCACGTGCTTTCACGAGCAACATCGCTAACGATGTTGCTGCGTGTAAAGCAGCCTTAAGAACATTGCCCCAACTGTTAAACATGGGGGTGGCAGCATCATAGTTGTAGGGTTGTTTTGCTGCAGGATGGACTGGTGCACTTCACAAAATAGATGGCATCATGAGGAAAGAAGATTATGTGGCAATACTGAAGCAACATCTCAAGACATCAGCCAGGAACTTAAAGCTTGGGAAGAAATGGGTCTTCCAAAAGGACAATGACCTAAAGCATACTGTCAAACTGGTTAAAAAATGGCTTAAGGGTAACAAAGTCAATGTTTTGGAGTGGTCATCACAAAGCCCTGATCTCAATCCTATTGAAAATTTATGGGCAGAGCTGAAAAAGGCCGGTGCGAGCAAGGCGACCTACAAACATGGCTCAGTTACACCAGTTCTGTCAGGAGGAATGGGCCTTTGTGAATATGTATTTTTCTTTTTGGGCTGTGCAATATCTATTTATTCCACGGAGACTGTTCACATTATGACACTCTCTATTTATATTTATTATATATCACTCTGTTGTGTATTACTTTTTTCAAGATGCACTGGTTGATTTTTAAATATATATATGTGTATATATATATATATATATATATTGTAAGGTATGCAGTAAATAGTTTTTGAAGTGCCATATATATTGTTCAATGTGTGGCTATATACTGTATTTCTGTGCTATTTGGTAAAATAGCTGAAATGAAAATTTTCATTCATTCTTTTCTTATACCAATGTGACCCCTAGTGGTTGGTTTTGGGAATTCAATTGTATTATGAAATCTTAGTGACACGGGTTCTTATAGTTGTGTATTTTCATATTGTTTTGCCTATTACAAATTTCTTTAGCGCTTATGTGTTTACTGTGAATGGGCTGAGGAGGAATTTTATTAGCTTATCCTCTTTCTTGTTGTTTATGTTTATTTTAAAATTTGACATATTTTATATATTTTTTTGGCTGCAAATTCTAATAGCATAATTGTAGGTTTTCTGATAAAGAGTTAAGGCCGCTTTACACGCAATGACATCGCTAATGAGATATCGCTAGGATCACAGATTACGTGACGTACATTCGGCATCGTTAGCGACGTCGTTGCGTGTGACACTTATGAGCGACCGTTAACGATCAAAAATACTCACCACATCGTTGATCGTTGACACGCCGTTCATTTTCAAAATGTCATTGCTCGTTTGGTACGCAGGCTGTTCGTCGTTCCTGAGGCTGCACACATCGCTACGTGTGATACCCCGGGAACGACTAACAACAGCGTACCTGCGTCCTCCGGCAACGAGGTGGGTGTGTCTTTCCTTCGGCTGCTCTCCGCCCCTCCGCTTCTATTGGTTGCCTGCCGCGTGACGTCGCTGTGACGCCGCACGAACCACCCCCTTAGAAAAAAGGTTGTTCGCCGGCCACAGCGACATCGCTAGGCATGTAAGTAATTGTGAAGCGTACCTCCGATATTGTTCGTCACGGGCAGCGATTTGCCCGTGACGCACAAACGACGGGGGCGGGGGCGATCGCTACCGATGTCGCAGCGTGTAAAGTGGCCTTTAGCCTTATTATACCGGCCATTTATCGGTTTCTCTTAATGAAGATAGAATTACTGTCACAATGCGCACGCACCAACACCAATAGCAATGGTGGCACAAAGCGATATTGAAATAAAGAAAAGGGGGCAAGCCAGGAGAACGCTGAAGGAGGACTTTACAGCGAGGACCCCAGCCACAAAGACTTGTCCATGTTGCACCTGTCAATCAAAGTGCAGTGCATTTCGGCAACTTTGATTAAAGATATTTCTGCAACCAAGTATAAGATCTTTCTATAACAGGTATGCCTGGGATCAGGATCTTATTCCCTGTATGGCACTGCCTTTACTCCACATTGCAAATCCTCATGGTTGGGGCAATGGTACCAAATACTAATGAAATGTATGTAAATTTTGGATTTTGCAGAAAGTAATAAAAATGCATTAAATAATTTCCTATTTCATTAATAATAATTAATAATAATTTTATTATTCTGGCATTTGACAAATATAAATAATTTTGGTTCCTGATTGATCTAAAATGGGAAAGATTTATTTTGACTCATACCAAAGTGCAGATCTCCACTGATCTCATGTCCAGTCCTTGTGTCGCGTGGCTGAATCAATCTTCATTTTCTTGTTTGCAGTCCTCAGTAGTGGCTTTGTTGCAGCAATTCGTCCATAAAGGCCTGGACGGTTTATGTTGAGATGTGACTGCTACTAGATGTCGGTGCATCATTTATTAGGGCTGTTACCTTTTCTTGTGGACTTGCAGCTTCTGAGACTGGTAATAAGAATGAACTTATCCCTTGAAGCAGAGTTTATTCTTGGTCTAAAGGGCACTTTACACGCTGCGATATCGGTACCGAGATCGCAAGAGATTGTACCCGCCCCCATCGTTTGTGTGACACGGGCATATCGCTGCCCATCGCGCACAAAATCGTGCAACCCCGTCACACGGCTTACCTGCCCTGTGACGTCGCTCTGGCCGGCGATCTGCCTCCTTTCTAAGGGGGCGGGTCGTTCGGCGTCACAGCGACGTCACACGGCAGCCGTCCAATAGAAGCGGAGATGAGCGGGACGTAACATCCCACCCACCTTCTTTCTTCCGCATTGCCGGTGGCGGCAGGTAAGGAGATGTTCCTCGCTCCTGCGGTGTCACACACAGCGATGTATGCTGCCGCAGGAACGAGGAACAACATCGCTAATGAGAGGTAAACGATTTTTTGTTTTAGGACGACCTCTCCGCAGCAAACAATTGTTTTAGGTCGCACAAAAGTGTCAAACGCTGCAATATCGTTAATGAAGCCGGATGTGCGTCACAAACACCGTGACCCCGACGATAAAACATTAACGATATCATAGCGTGTAAAGCCCGCTTTAGGTTCTTGGTGCAGTCCTCATCAGAGACAATTGCATTATAATGATTCATGGTGTTAATTATTGCACTTGAGGATATCATCAAGGTTCTAGCAATTTTCCAAATTGACTGAAAATTCTGTCTTAAAGTAATGACAGACTTTCATTTCTCTTTAATTAGTTGATCGGTTCTTGCCATATTCTGCTTTAATACAGTTATGGAATAAAGTACTGTTTGTTGGGCCTAATTTCTGATGGTGCAAAAACTGGCGATTTTTGCAAATGAACTCTCGATGAGACATATCAATTCATGTGAAGCCAGTCTAGGTGACTACCTGATGAAGCTTCCTGAGAGAATGATAAGGGCGTGTAAAGTTGTCATCAGAGTAAGAGGGGGATACTTTTAGGGATCTAGGGGTTAATACATATTCTGGCTTGTTTCACACTTGTTTGTTTGTATATTCCTTATTTTTTAGTGGTTTTGCCACCTTCAGTCAGAATCTAAAATGTTCACATATCAATGTATTAACAGGTGTGTAAACTTTTGACTTGTACTGTATTTGATAAAAAATGTCAGTGTACACCTGTACAATAACAAGGGGTCTATTCTATAGAGCATATTTGGGATGTAGTAAAACAGTAGTAAAAACAGGAGATCTGCATCTGATGCAAAAGAAAATTAGTGATATTAAAGGGAGCGTATCACCCCCAAAATTCATGCCCCTATAGATGGCTAAGGAGGGTTGATGCTACGGATATTTTCCCTTTAACAAATATATGACACTAGCTGTAGTACCCGGGCATTGCCCGGGATAGTAAATGTCTCTCTGTCTCTCTCCCGGTCTCCGTCTGTCTCTCTCCCCGTCTGTCTCTCTCCCCGTCTGTCTCTCTCCCCGTCTGTCTCTCTCCCCGTCTGTCTACTTCTGTCTCTTTGACTGTCTCTTTCCCCGTCTGTCTACCTCTGTCTCTTTGACTCTTTGACTGTCTCTCTCTCTCTCTTTCCCTGCCTTTCTGTCTCTGTCTGTCTCTTTCCCAGTCTGTCTCTTTCCCCGTCTGTCTACCTCTGTCTCTTTGACTGTCTGTCTCTCTCTTTTCCTGCCTTTCTATCTCTGTCTGTCTCTTTCCCTGTCTGTCTGCCTCTTTGACTGTCTCTATCTCTTTCTCTTTCCCTGTTTGTCTCTCTCTTTGTCTTTCCCTGTCTGCCTTTTTCTGTCTCTCTCTAGCCGTCTTCCCACCGACATTTTGTTACCGCACACATAATCTTCTTATATTATGAATGTCCTTTGTTGCTATAGCAACCACTCACAGCTCCTATTAATAACCTATAGCTCACAGCTCCATTGATTCTAATGGAGGCAGGTTTTTTGGAGAGTAACTGTAAAGTGCAGGGTTAAATTTTCCTGTCAAAATATAGACTATGATGTTCCCTGAGTCAGATGGGGTGTCTATGCAAAATTTTGTGATTGTAAATGCGACGGTGCGGATTCCTTTAGCGGACACACACACGCACACACACGTCCCCAGCCATGCATTCAGTCCCCAGCACTGACGTCCTCAGCGCCATGGCCCCGCTCGGCTCCACCCACCCCACACTCCGCACACATTCTCGGCGGCTGAACGATCAGCTGATCACCCGGCGGCCGGCTGCTGTGAGCGATCAGCTGATCACCCGGCGGCTGGGTGATCAGCTGATCGTTCACAATAGTCTGCCGCCGGTAAAACTGTAAAGAAAAAAAAAAAAAACAAAAAGAAAAAAAAAATCTTAATTACTCACCGGTAATGGGATTTTCAATAGCCCATGACAGCACCACATGAGAGATAGGTTCCGCCCACATCAGGACAGGAAACCCACTGATAAAAAGGCGGTACCTCTCCTCCACATCAGTAGGTTTTCAGAGCCAGAGAGGACCAACAAAACACAATAAACAGATTAATCATACCACCACCCAAGGAAAAACACCAATAACTCTAACACTCCCCGAAGGGTGCCCACAACCAGTGAATAGGAGGGGAACTAAGGGTGCTGTCATGGGCTATTGAAAATCCCATTACCGGTGAGTAATTAAGATTTTTCCCTGCCGCCCATGACAGCACCACATGAGAGATTCATATAGACCAACCACCTTAGGGAGGGACCACCGCTTGTAAGACCCGTCTCCCAAAGGAAAGGTCAGTTGTGGAGGACAAGTCCAGCCTATAGTGCCGAAAGAAAGTCCCAGGAGACGACCAAGTAGCCGCCCGACAGATCTGGTCAAGAGAGGCATCCGCCCTCTCCGCCCAAGACGTAGACACTGCTCTAGTGGAGTGCGCCCTTATGCCCGGAGGAGGAGTGGCGTCTTTAGCCGAGTACGCCAAACCGATGGCATCCCTGACCCATCTGGCCAAGGTAGCCTTAGAAGCCCCATGCCCCTTGGACCGCCCCTGAAAAGTGACAAACAGGACCTGAGACTTCCTCCATTCCCTAGTCCTATCAAGGTACGTGACTAAGGCCCTCCGGACATCCAACGTGTGTAACATAGCCTCAGTCTCGTTCCGAGGGGGGTCACAGAGGGAAGGGAGCACAATCTCTTGGGACCTATGAAAAGGCGTAGAAACCTTGGGCAAGTAGAAGGGATCAGTCCGCAACACTACCCTATCATCCAGAATCTGGGTATAAGGGTGAACCACAGACAAGGCTTGGAGATCCCCCACCCGCCTGGCCGAGGTGAGTGCGACGAGGAGAAAAACCTTAAGGGACAGCAGTTTGAGAGGGACTTCCCCTAAGGGCTCAAACGGAGGCCCTGTGAGGGCATCCAACACTAAATTAAGGTCCCACGGGGGAACCCTGGGAGCCTGAACAGGTACAGACCTGGACTTAGATTTAATGAACCGGCAAATCCATGCATTCTGCGCCAGACTACAATGAAACAGCGCCCCTAAGGCCGATACCTGCACCTTGAGCGTACTGGTGGAGAGCCCCAATTCCAACCCCCTCTGGAGGAATTCAAGAATAGCCGAGATAGGAGGGGGGCCCTCCGCCCGAGCCCCCGACTGAAGGAGAAAGCGCTTCCAGACCCTACCGTAAATGGCCGTGGTGACCGCTTTCCTACTGCGAAGAAGAGTATCGATTAAGCAAGAGGAAAACCCCCGTCGAGCTAGCAGCCGCCGCTCAAACGCCAAGCCGTCAAATGGAGAGCCGGGTCGGGGGGGTGACGGACCGGGCCCTGGGACAGGAGATGAGGGGCGTCCGGGAGAACCCAAGGATCCACCAGCGACAGTGTCCGCAGCCAGTAAAACCACGCCCGTTTCGGCCAGAAGGGGGCGATGAGAACAACCTCTGCTCTGTCGGTCCGGATTTTCCGGAGAACCGAAGGCAACAGGATCAGGGGAGGGAACGCGTACAGGAGGCCGTGAGACCAAGACATCTGGAAGGCATCGAGGGCAACAGGATCGTCTCTGGGGTTGAGAGAGCAGAACCTGTCCACTTTCCGATTCGCCTTGGTAGCGAACAGGTCCAGAACAGGGACACCCCATAGAAGCGTGATCTTGCGAAAGACCTCCGGGTCCAAGGACCACTCCCCCTGACGGAGACAGTGCCGGCTGAGGAAGTCTGCCTCCTCGTTGTCCGTCCCCTTGATATGAAGAGCCGTCAAGGAGGAGAGATGCTGTTCGGCCAGCTGGAAGATGTGCATAGTCAGAGACAGAAGAGAAGGGGATCTGGTGCCGCCCTGATGGTTGACGTACGCCACCGTCACCCTGTTGTCCGAAAGGATCCGAACATGGCGACCTCTCAAGAAGGGGAGGAACCCCTCCAGTGCCTTGAGAACCGCCATGAGCTCCCTGTAGTTGGAGGACTGTCTGACCAACGGAGCGTCCCAGGGACCCTGAAGCACCCGTTGGCGGAGATGAGCACCCCACCCCCAGTGGCTGGCATCTGTGACTATTGTGTCCGTGACCGGGGAAAGCCAAGGAACCCCCATCCGGAGGTGAGAGGGGTCCTGCCACCAACCCAGGGAGAGCAAGGTGTCTGCAGACAGGGTCAATTGTTTCTCCAAACAGCCTCCAAATAGTCTCTGAAACTGAAGGACCTCCATCTGGAGGATTCTGGAACGCAGTTGGGCCCACCACACTCCTGGGATGCAAGAGGTAAGAGTCCCGACCAGCGACATAGCTTGCCGTAAGGACATGCTTGGGCAACTCCTTACGGAAGAGAGAAAGGACAAGATCCTGGCAACCTTGTCCTCTGGCAGGTGGCACAACTGTCTGGTGGAGTCCAAGACGAGACCCAGGAAGACTTGACACTGGAGAGGCTGGAGTCTGGACTTCTGCTGATTCACCACCCACCCCAGGCTTTCCAGGATGGTGATGACCCTGGTCACGTGAGCCGCACATAGAGACTCCGACTGACCCACTATCAGGAGGTCGTCCAGATACGGGATGATCAATATGTCCTGTTCCCTGACATGTGCCATGACCTCCGCGAGGACCTTGGTGAAGATCCGTGGGGCCATGGAAAGCCCGAATGGCAGCGCTGCGAATTGGAAGTGTCTCAGTCTCCCGGAGACGTGTAGTGCGAACCTGAGAAACCGCCGGTGAGACGGAAAAATAGGGATGTGATAATAGGCGTCCTTTAAGTCGAGGACCGCCATAAAACACCCTGGATACAACAGCCTGACAGTTGACTTCATGGTCTCCATTTTGAAGGCTCGCTGCACCAGATGCAAATTCAAGTTCCTCAGGTTGAAGATGGTGCGGAAGGTGGAGTCCGGCTTCCGAACCAAAAAGAGAGTGGAGTAAAAGCCGTCCCCTTCTTGGTCTATGGGGACCTCCTGAACGACTTTCCTCGAGAGGAGAGTTAGCACTTCCACTTCCAAGGCCATCCGCCGCTCTGGGGACCGCAAGGATGTAATCATGAGAGACCCCCGAGGGGGTGAACGGAAGTCCAATTTTAACCCTTCCTCCACAATCTGAAGGAGCCACCTGTTGGAGGAGATTGCCCGCCATGCATGGAGGAAGAGGGACAGCCGACCCCCTACCTGATGATAGGCGTCATTGAGAGGGCTTGGGCTTATTATCGGAGTGCTTGCCGAAGAGAAAGCCCGAGGTAGTCTTTCTACGGTCCTTCCACTGATCTTGCGGTCTTTGAGACTTTTTTGCGAAAAACTGACGTCTCCGAAAGGGCCGGCTGCGAGAGGACGCCACCGGAAAAACTGGAAACCCCTGTTTCTTATCGGATGCCTTAGTGAGGAGGTCGTCCAGGCCAGAGCCAAAAAGATAGGCACCTTCACAAGGCATGCTGCATAGTCGCCCCTTGGATTGGACATCACCCTTCCAAGTTTTCAGCCAGAGGGCCCGACGCGCGGAATTGGAAAGCGCCGCCGACCTGGCAAATAGTCTTAAAGAATCAACCGAGGCATCAGCCATAAAGGCAGCAGCACCCTGTATCAAGGGCAAGGACGAGATAATATCTTTCCTAGGAGTGTCATTGCGCAACTGGTCTTCTAACTGCTGAAGCCACACCATTAAGGACCGGGCAACACAGGCGCTGGTCACGGCCGGGCGCAAGCCACCTGCCGTAGACTCCCATGTACCTCTCAGAAAACCATCAGCCTTCCTATCCAGCTGATCCTTAAGGGACCCCAAGTCCTCAAACGGCAAGGTAGTGGAACGAGACGCCTTGGTAATAGCGACATCAATTTTTGGGGTTCTATCCCAAGAGGTAGATGCTTCCTCATCCACAGGGTACTTCCTTTTAAGGGAAGAGCTAAGATTCAACCTTTTGTCCACTTTTTTCCACTGGTCAGTAATGAGATCTTGAACCTTCTGGGGAATGGGAAACCCCTTACGCTTCCTGGAATCCAAGCCCCCAAACATGACATCCTGGGTAGACTCGGGCCCCCTGGGGTCCACTATACCCATGGTCGAACGTACTGCCTTCACCAAAGGGCCGACGTCTGCTGTAGGGAAACAAGGACGACCACCTTCATCGGAAGAGGAAGAGGAGCCAGAATCGGAGGGGGAGGATCCCGAGGATCCCGACGACCGAGAGCCCTGAGCCGAACCCGCCGAGGTATCGGGAGTAGACAGCTTATGATGACGGGACTTCTTGCGCCTCTTGCCCCCCTTAAGGGATTTAAGGGACTCCTGTACTTCCGCTCTGATAATGGAACGTAATTCAGATGAGAACCCCGGCCCCTCTTTAAGTAGGGTCTGTTGGATACAGCCTGCACACAGGGCCTTGGTGTAATCTGAAGACAGGGAGGATTGGCATATGGCACATTCCTTGTGACGCTGCTTGGAGGCACATTTTGTCGGTACCTAACAAGAGAGGGGACACGGAAACGGGGACTTAGAAACATGGAAGACCACGAAGTCCACTCACCCCCACGACTCCAGGCAATACCGGATCAGGAGGCGGATTCTTGGACTTCTTGGGACCCACCGACCGAACGCTGCCCGGACTGGACACAGCCTTCCGGGAACGATCCGCAGAGCCGCGTTCCGAGCCACGCTGTGGCGACTCCTTGCGCTGCTCCTTGCTGCGGGGTGAATCTCCTGCCATAACGGAAACAATGGAGGAGAAAAAACTCACCAGTCCCAAGCGCCGGTCACATTTGTCTCGTTACATGGGCGCCGCCATCTTGGATCCGAGTGCGCATGCGCACACCAGTCACTTCCTGGTCGCATTGCGCACGTCACCATGGAATCGCGTCACTTCCGGCCGGAGCTCCAGCTTCACTCCAGCGTGCTGCACAGCAGGGACAAGCCTTCCAGCGGCCGCCGTGAGTGCGCACATCCCTGGAGCGACGCCGGGCCGAGCTCCCGCTCCAGGCCCGCGCCTCACCGCCGCAGAGGTCTGAGACCGAGGGGGGGTGCAGCCAGGCCCGAGCACCGGCTTCAGGTAAGTACCAGGCTTCCACACCGGGTCGGACCTGGGACAGCAATGGGTTGTCCATACCAGGACAGGAAACCAAACTGATGTGGAGGAGAGGTACCGCCTTTTTATCAGTGGGTTTCCTGTCCTGATGTGGGCGGAACCTATCTCTCATGTGGTGCTGTCATGGGCGGCAGGGAAAAAAGCACATCTGTTGTTTTGTACGATCCGTTGCATCCGTTGGGCCACTATATGCAACGCATCCGTTGCTTTGTCACACAACGCAATGCTACGGAAGCCGTCCAACGCAAGTGTGAAACTAGCCTTAAGGATGAGTACTTAAAGGGAATCTGTCACCAGGTTTTTGCTCCCCCATCTGACAGCAGCAAAATGTAGAGACAGAGACCCTGATTCCAGCGATGTGTCACTTACTGAGCTGTTTGCTATCATTTTGTTAACATCAATGTTTTCTCTGCTGCAGATCTAGCAGTTATACAGAGCTCATGAATATGCTGGACTACCTGGCAGCAAGCCAAGTAGTCCTCTAATGATAATCTCCTGCTGATTAACCAGTGGTTTTATAAAAACTACACTAAGCAGCCCAGTAAGTGAAACAACGCTGGAATCAGGATCACTGCCCCTACATTATGCTGCTCTCAGATTAGGTGGCAAAAACTTGGTGACAAATTCCCTTTAAGGTAATGGGTGAAATTCAGTTCCCTAATAGATTATTAAATATGGCAAAATGAAACATTATTATAAAAAACACTAAGTTCCTTACCTATGTCAATATCTAATGTCATCTCCTCCTCCTTACACTGCTTCACATAAGTGACCTCGTCTTCATCGATAACTTCAACCTTGATATCAAGCGGATGTTCAGTCTGAAGAGAAAGAAGGAAATATATAAAGAACATGTAAGTTTAATCTATTGATGGAAGGTAACGAGGTGACAAAATATGAGAATAAAGTGTCACTGACCTGACTGTTCTGGAGGACACTATTATTCTCTATTTTATCTTGGGAACTTAGAGGACAGGGGCTTCTATTTGGTACATGGCTCTCAGCAGATCCATCTGTGGTGGAAACAAATACGATCAATGTATCTAGAAGTCAGTAATGAGGTGTAACCACAAAAAGACAACTTGTATGCTCTGACAACACTAACGTTTTGGGAGCTTCAGTGGCCATTTTTTACAAGAATCTGTCACAAGGTTTTTCCTACCTAATCTAAGAGCAGCCTAATGTAGGGGCAGAGACCCTGATTCCAGTGATGTGTCACATACTAGGCTGCTTAATGTAGTTTTGATAAAATATTTTTTTATCTGCTGCTGATCTACCAGATCTGTAGCCTCAGGCCAAGTAGTCCTCTCGTAGTCCTTGCATCTCCTACTGGTAAAACAGTGATATTATAAAAACTACAGTAAGTGACACATCAATGCAATCAGGGCCTCTGCCTCTACATCATGAGGCTCTCAGATTGAGTAGGGAAAAAAGGAATAAACTGATGACAGATTCTCTTAAACTTAGTTCCTGACACATGACTATGCTCAGTGATTGTCACAAGGATGGCAGCAGTGAGTGAAGGCAGGGGTGAGGTGTCAAAGTGTTAAAGAACATCCACAAGTGCCACCATGCGTTAAAAAGGGACAAACATCAACCTACAGATGACATTTTTTCACAAATGTGGATTGATGGTGGTGTGATAGCTTCAACATGGCGTCCGTGTGCATACACTTACATAGTGGTGAGCCTTATTAAAGACTTTGTTTGTACTGAGCTGATCTCAAACAGTTTTCCCTACCTTGTGATAATGGAAGCTGGTAAATCATGACGTCTCTGTAGAGATCCTTGTGTTCTTCTATATACTCCCACTCCTCCATGGAGAAATGGACAGTGACATCCTGACACCTTATAGGAACCTGACACACAATGATACAGTCATCACCAGACACATCACCCCTTGTGTTACTGTATAATGTCCCAGTGTTCCCAGCAGCGCTCACCTCTCCAGTCAGCAGCTCAATCATCTTGTTGGTGAGGTCCAGGATCTTCTGCTCATTGTATTCAGGTATTAGAGAGTGAGGTGGAGGCTCCATGATGGGGCTCTGGCTCCTGCTCCATCCTCCCGACACAGGACGTTGGCTGCTTGGTGTGGCAGTCTTACCAGATATCGTCTTGGCTAATATGTAATCCTGAGTGGACAGGTAAAATGTTAAATATCACTCTGTACATTCCCAGAAACCATCAGTCATATCCAATGACAAAATTATATTAGATGTCAAGCATTTGCCCAATATCCCAGCTACCAGGCTAAACACAGTTGTCTCCACCATCTTGCACATAGTGGTAAACAGTGAGTAAGGCTGACGGTTAATGTGCCAAGACGTTAACACGACACGGACTAGGGGAGAGTCCAGCGTGAGCCAAAACACACAACAATAGGGCTTACACCATGACAAACAAGGGGTACCCCGGGGACACTTTAAGAACGGTGGCACCCTAGCGCTAGTGAGAAGGAAGATGGCCACCTCCCCAAAAATCTGCCACTGTACCCTGCACTCCTAGCCAGTCTGTATAAAGGTTTCTCACCTATCACCTAGCAGGAACCTGAAGCCCTTAAAAAACCCTACAATAATAGTCCCTTGCTAGGTAGTGGGCAGGTGAAGGACACTAGCCCCACCGCTGCACTGAAACAACACACCAGGGAAGGAAAAGAGGCAGGGGGAACACAGCCACCACAGCAACTTCTACAGAGAGTTTTCAGCAGCTCTTTCTACCTCCTGTCTCAGCATCAAAATGGCAAAGAGAATAACCGGCACCCTCTGCTGGTAGCAGAGGGTATATAAAGGAACTGGGAGAGGTTCCAAACCGGAAACACCAGAACTGGTAACTAGCTTGCTGGCTGGCAAGGAATACTGACATAAAACCTACAACTGCCAAAAGAAAGGAAAACACATTTAACCCCTTCACGACCGCGGGCCGTAAAATTACGTCCTATTTTAACGTGACTTAACGACCAGGGACGTAATTTTACGGCCTAAACTTCATTTGATTGCCGTGGCCATAGCAACGGCTTTCAAATGATGTCCCCTGCTGTTTCTTACAGCAGGGGACCTTTGCTTGAGCCCAGGGGGGGCGGCATCGCCACCCCCTATCGACGATCGATGTGATTGGCTGTTCAAATCTGAACCGCCAACCACATCGATCGCACTAATTTCGGCAAAAATAATGCCCGAATTAGTGCGATCCTGTGAGATCCAGCTATGAGATGCCGCAGCTGCTGCAGCATATCATAGGTGGACCTCAAACATGCCGCCCCCAGCCCCTGCAGCACTGATTGGAGCGATCGTGCTATGACGCGCAATCGCTCCAATCAGTGTGCAGTGGGGCGGTCTGATCTGCCGGTGGCCGCCCTCCTCAGGCCTGTGCTGGCCTGCGAGCCCTCCCCCAACATGGCTGCAGCGTGCAGTGGCTGGTACTTGTGGTACCACGCCACCGCTGCTGCTGCCGCCGCCGCCGTCGCTGAGGTCACGCTGCTGCTGCTGCACGTGAGTACTGTGCTCACTTTGCAGCCCGTGCGCGCTCCCGTGGTGCCCCTGCGCGCTGCCGTGTTAGCCCCTGCCCGTGCCCCCCTGCGATCTGCCCCCCCCCCGACATCCCGATCTGCTCCTCCCAACCCCCCCCCCCGACATCCCGATCTGCTCCCCCCGCGATCTGACTGCCTCCCCCATTATCTCTGTTCTGCTTCTGCAGCTCCCTCTCCGGTCTCCCCCTCTGCTCTCCCCCCCCTCTGCTCTCCCCCCCTCTGCTCTCCCCCCCCTCTGCTCTCAACCCCCCCTCTGCTCTCACCCCCCCCCTCTGCTCTCACCCCCCCCCTCTCCCCCGACGTCCTCTTACCTGTCTTCACCGGCCTGATCACATCTGCGTCCATCGCTGGGTCCTTCCTGGGCATTCTGCTGATCTGCCTGCTGCTCCTGTAAAGCTGTCCATCTCTCTGCCATCTGTTCCTCTGCAGCTCTTCTGGTCAGTGATCCTCCTGCTAGTCCTCTGGGTACTGGGAGTATAACTTTTTTTTTTTTTTTCCCGTATCCCCTGTCCATTTTTACACCTCATCCGTCCGTGCGTCCCGCCAAGCGCTGATCAGGGATGCAGATAACGGATCGGCATCCCTGCTCAATTTTTGGCGTGACTTTTTTTTCCGTATCCCCAACGCTTTTTGTATCGCATCCGTCCGTGCGTCCCGCCAAGCGCTGATCAGGGATGCACATAACGGATCGGCATCCATGGTCAATTTTTGGCGTGACTTTTTTCCGTATTCACGACGCTTTTTGTATCGCATCCGTCCGTGCGTCCCGCCGAGCGCTGATCAGGGATGCACATAACGGATCTGCATCCGTGGTCAGTTTTTGGCGTGACTTTTTTCCGTATTCACGACGCTTTTTGTATCACATCCGTCCGTGCGTCCCGCCGAGCGCTGATTAGGGATGCAGATAACGGATCGGCATCCCTGCTCAATTTTTGGCGTGACTTTTTTCCGTATTTGCGACGCTTTTTGTATCGCATCCGTCCATGCGTCCCGCCGAGCGCTGATCAGGGATGCAGATAACGGATCTGCATCCGTGGTCAGTTTTTGGCGTGACTTTTTTCCGTATTCACGACGCTTTTTGTATCACATCCGTCCGTGCGTCCCGCCGAGCGCTGATCAGGGATGCACATAACGGATCTGCATCCATGGTCAGTTTTTGGCGTGACTTTTTTCCGTATTCACGACGCTTTTTGTATCGCATCCGTCCGTGCGTCCCGCCAAGCGCTGATCAGGGATGCACATAACGGATCTGCATCCATGGTCAGTTTTTGGCGTGACTTTTTTCCGTATTCACGACGCTTTTTGTATCACATCCGTCCGTGCGTCCCGCCGAGCGCTGATTAGGGATGCAGATAACGGATCTGCATCCCTGCTCAATTTTTGGCGTGACTTTTTTCCGTATTTGCGACGCTTTTTGTATCGCATCCGTCCGTGCGTCCTGCCAAGCGCTGATCAGGGATGCACATAACGTATCTGCATCCATGGTCAATTTTTGGCGTGACTTTTTTTTTTACGTATCCCCCGACGCTTTTTTTTTATCGCATCCGACCGTGCGTCCTGCAGCGGCCGATCAGTGCACTGCGTCTGTGCGTTTGAAAAGTCAAATGGCGCTCCTTCTCTTCTGAGCCCCGCCATGCGCTCAAACAATTACTTTCCACCACATATGAGGTATCTGCGTACTCAGGAGAAATTGCACAATACGTTTTATGGTGCATTTTTTCCTGTTACCCTTGTGAAAAAAAAAGCTACCTAGTTGAAGCAACCGTTTTGTGGTAAAAAAAAAAATTTTTCTTTTCACGGCTCAACGCTATAAACTTCTGTGAAGCCCCCAGGTGTTCAAAGTGCTCACCAAACATCTAGAAAAATTATTTGAGGGCTCTAGTTTCCAAAATGGTGTCACTTGTGGGGGATCTCCACTGTTTAGGCACCATAAGGGGTCTCCAAACGTGACATGGCGTCCGCTAATGATTCCAACCAATTTTGCTGTCAAATGGCGCTCCTTCTCTTCTGAGCCCCGCCATGCGCCCAAACAATTACTTTCCACCACATATGAGGTATCTGCGTACTCAGGAGAAAATGGACAATACATTTTATGTTGCATTTTTTCCTGATAGCCTTGTGAAAAAAAAGCTACCTAGTTGAAGCAACAGTTTTGTGGTAAAAAAATTTTTTTTTCTTTTCACGGCTCAACGTTATAAACTTCTGTGAAGCCCCCAGGTGTTCAAAGTGCTCATCAAACATCTAGAAAAAATATTTGAGGGCTCTAGTTTCCAAAATGGGGTCACTTGTGGGGGAGCTCCATTGTTTAGGCACCTCAGGGGGTCTTCAAACCTGACATGGCGTCCGCTAATTAGTGCAGCTAATTTTGCATTCAAATGGCGCTCCTTGCCTTTCGAGCACTGCCGTGTGTCCAAACATTTGATTTCCACCACATATGAGGTATCTGCGTACTCAGGAGAAAATGGACAATACATTTTATGTTGCATTTTTTCCCGATACCCTTGTGAAAAAAAAAGCTACCTAGTTGAAGCAACAGTTTTGTGGTAAAAAAGATTTTTTTTCTTTTCACGGCTCAACGTTATAAATTTCTGTGAAGCCCCCAGGTGTTCAAAGTGCTCATCAAACATCTAGAAAAAATATTTGAGGGCTCTAGTTTCCAAAATGGGGTCACTTGTGGGGGAGCTCCATTGTTTAGGCACCTCAGGGAGTCTTCAAACCCGACATGGCGTCCGCTAATGAGTGCAGCTAATTTTGTGTTCAAAAATTCAAATGGCGCTCCTTCCCTTCCGAGCTCTGCCGTGCGCCCAAACAATTGATTTTTACCCCATATGGGGTATCAGCGTACTCAGGAGAACATGCACAATAAATTGTAGGGTGTAAAAATGAAAATTTTATGGCTAAAGTAACATTTTTGTGTTAAAAAGTAAAATTTTCATTTTTTCCTTCCACATTGCTTTGGTTCCTGTGACGCACCTAAAGGGTTAATAAACTTCTTGGATGTGGTTTTGAGCAGAGTGAGGGGTGCAGATTTTAGAATGGGGTCACTTTTGGGTATTTTCTGTCACCTCGGCCTCTCAAAGTCACTTCAAATGTGATGTGGTCCCTAAAAAAAATATTTTGTAAATTTTGTTGGAAAAATTAGAAATTGCTGATAAACTTTGACCCCTTCTAACTTCCTAACGAAAAAAAAATTTCTTTCGAAAATTGCGCTGATGTAAAGTTGACAAGTGGGAAATATTATTTAGTAACTATTTTGTGTGACATATCTCTCAGATTTATGGGCATAAATTTTCAAAGTTTGAAAATTGCGAAATTTTCCAAATTTTCACACAATTTCCTAAATTTTCACAAATAAACGCAAAAAGTATCGGCCTAAATTTACCACTGACATGAAGTACAATATGTCACGAAAAAACAATCTCAGAATCGCCAGGATCCGTTGAAGCGTTCCAGAGTTATAACCTGTCAAAGTGACACTGGTCAGAATTGCAAAAAATGGCCCGGTCATTAGGGTGTTTTAGTGGCCGGGGGTGAAGGGGTTAATATTGAAAGTCAAAAATGAAAATGACGCAAGTCCAGAACCGGTCACAAGTCTCATAAAGCTGAGACACGACCTTGACAGTACCCCGCCTTTAACAAGAGGCCTCAGGACCCTCAAGATGGGATCCAACCAACTTGCTCTTCACCTTCCATGTGAACAGACTCATTAGTTTCCAGTAACGCATGCAGGCTCCAGAGACACCACACATCTCCTAAGCGCCGACCTGTGAACAACCTTATGGACGAGAGGTCCCGGGGGTAGCTACAGCCGCAGCTGTAGGACTGACAATGTTCGCAACACGATATGGACCCAGCCTTCTAGAGCCCCGGACGCACATTCCCACATGATGTTACGAGTGGACACCCATACGAGATCATTCACACACAGGTCTGGACCTGAACGTCTATTTCCATGCATGCGTTTGGGAAATAGCAACCTCCCCGAGGGACCCACAACTGAAGTATGGTGCTCTTGATTACCTGAATTGTTAAAATCCATGCCCCCGCTGGAAACAATGATAAGTCTTCCTAACTGAACTACACCTTTAACAATCTGAAACAATACCAGGCAACACCTGTGGGACTTTCTTTGCTGTGACCAAGTTATATTCTTATTTTTTTCTTGGTTGCTTGCTTATCTCTTCTTTATCTGGTTGTGCTGCATCTTTACTATTGATATAGATATACTAAGAGCGCAATAGTAGGAAGAAAGGAGCTGCTGACGTTCCTAGTTGTGGAATTGTTGTGTGCACATGGTGGAGTGTTCAGATGAAGTCCGCCAGGGAAGACTAAAAATATAACTAAGGACGCTGTGGGTGTAAGAAATGCGTCAGGTCATGTGGTGTGTGCTTCGGCACCTTGGTTTAAAATTTTGTCTATGTTTTGAATAAAGAAGAAGAGACTTTCACCATACAAGATGTGCCGGATTTGCTAGTTTTTTGATAATACCGAAATAGTCTACTTTCCTGTTTCATACTGTACAGTTCATATTTTCTTCTAATTCCGTTGCCACCAATCACAATCTCACTTTACTTTTCTTTAAAGGGAACCTATCACCAGATTTGAGGCCTATAAGCTGCGCCCACCACCAGTGGGTTCTTATATACAGCATTCTAACATGCTGTATATAAGAGCCCAGGCCGCGGTGAAAACATAAAAAACACTTTATAATACTCACCTAAACAGTGGGTGCAGAGCAGATGGGTCGGAGGGGCGTCTCCGTTCTCCGGTAGCGGCGCCTCCTCTTTCGGCCATCTTTGTCCTCTGTCTTCCAAAGCTAGTGTGGGTGACGCATCCTACGTCATCCACACTAGCCGACACTGGGGTCCTGCGCAGATCAAAGTATTATAGTGCGCATGCGCGGAATCTCACTGCTGGCTATTGTGGATGA
Source organism: Anomaloglossus baeobatrachus (assembly GCF_048569485.1). NCBI lineage: Eukaryota > Metazoa > Chordata > Amphibia > Anura > Aromobatidae > Anomaloglossus > Anomaloglossus baeobatrachus. Next base: position 270,938,209 of record NC_134357.1, on the reverse strand, counting down.
CGTAGGACGCGTCACCCACACTAGCTTTAGAAGACAGAGGACAAAGATGGCTGAAAGAGGAGGCACTGCACTCGGAAACAGAGACGCCCCTCCGACCCATCTGCCCCGCATCGACCATTAGGTGAGTATTATAAAGTGTTTTTTATGTTATACCCCTGGCCTGGGCTCTTATATACAGCATGTTAGAATGCTGTATATAACAGCCCGGTGGTGGTGGCCGCAGTTTATATGCCCCAAATCTGGTGACAGGTTCCCTTTGAACAGCTAAAAATTCAATAAAGAATTAGAGAAAGATTAGAGAAATCCCTCACCTCTCCGGTCAATAGGTAGATGATCTCCAGGGTGAAGTCTAATATTCTTTTCCTAATTGTCTTATGGTCTTTCATTATCCTCAGAGTTCAGGTAAAGGGATGAGAATCAGAGACGGCTGGATCAGTTGAAGATTTCCTATACTGCACGCACCTTCCTGAAAAGAGGACAGGCTCTAAAATCATATGGGAGACTTCATTTCTGAGACATAGTACATTGCTTAGGGTATGTGCACACAACATCATTTTTCTGGCGGCCAAGTTTATCATGATTACATTGCTATAGGAAAACTCCAGCTACTGAAGCTACTTTGCTGCCGGTCTTGCATTGGTCATTGTATTCTGCCGAGGTGGCGGTCGCCAACATCTTTTTTTTTTCCTTTACATTATAGTGGCAAGGCCATATAATAAGCCTGCTACTTCTCTAACCACTTCTGGAACCATGAAGTAATTAAAAGAAGTAACAAAAGACTGAACATGTGCACAGCAAAGTCATTTTTATATATCCGCATGTGTAAATACCCTTATGTACCACTCCAATGGTTTTTTATCTCACTGCTGGACTGGTGTCACTAATGTATGTTGCCGTCTTCTGCTTTCCCCGGAGTCGCTCCAGTCCTATTCCGCCATCTTGTGACCACAGCTTCTGACTAACAGGAAATCAGAGCTAAAGTTCACAAGTTTTCAATGCAAGTCTATGACATCCTCATTCTGGCATTCATAGACTTAAAATAAGAAGTGACCTCCAGCTCGTTCATTAAACACTGGAGGAAGCGAGGAGGTCACAAACTGCATAAGGCGACCAGAACAATAACAGATAAAGACAGCAGCTGGTGAGTATATTACTAGGGGAAGTGGACTTACATTAATAATATAAAAAATGAGTGATTAGTGAAATAAAAAAAATGCTGGAGTGGTGCTTTAATGATAAAGATAAGCTTGTCAAAGTACAAAATATCTTAAGACAAAATTGCAATTACATTTTTATTATTCTAAAGTAAATAGATTTAAAATTGTGGCCTCATTTTTTTTTCCATATTTTACATTCATATATGATTTGCTATAAGGGGATGGAAGACATAATAATAATCATTACCCCAAGTGATATAGTCTGCTATGTCACAGTATTATTACACCATGCCCACATGTCTGAGGAAGAGGTGTGACCCCTGAAAAACATTTAGGCTATGTGCGCACGTTGCGTTCTATTACGCAGCGTAAATAGTCACTGCATGTGCGTCTCAGAACGCAGCCGAAAAGCTGCGTTCTGAGACGCATTCGGCAGAACGCAACGTGCGCACATTCCTGCAGAATACATGCGTTTTGGATGCTTTCTCTGCCATGGGAAAAGCATCCAGAGCGCACATTTTTGACAGTGCGGTCCCACTCGGCTCTGCTGCATCCCCATAGACTTGCAGCAGAGCCGACTGGGACCGGAATGTCAAAAAGAGCATTGCTGGCTGCGGGAGACAGCCTAGCGATCAGGATGAACTTCACCCGACTTCATTGTGATCGCGCGACTCTGTCCGTGTGCCGCGGCTTGATTTGCGGTCACAGGTGAAGGACTCACCTGTGACCGCAAATCTGAGTGACTGAAGTGAGCCGCGCGATCACCGGTGCCGTCACTCAGGTTACCCGTGGCCAGCTCGAGTCCTCCACCCGAGACCTGTGGCCGCGGGTAACCTGAGAGACGTCTCCGCTGACAGTGCGGCTCACTTCAGTTTCTGCGTGGAGCGGAGGATTTGTACGGCCGCTCCTGTCAGCTTCATGTAGCAGAGCTGGATGTGTCGCGGGACCTCGTGGATTACGCCGGTGTTTTTTGTCTTTTATTTCAAATAAAGGATTTTTCGGTGTATGTGTTTATTTACTTTCACTTACAGGTTAATCATTGGGGCTGTCTCATAGATGCCTGCAATGATTAACCTAGGACTTAGTGGCAGCTATGGGCTGCCATTAACTCCTTATTACCCAGATTGCCACTGCACCAGGCCAGTTCTGGATGAGCCGGGTAGAGTCCCGGGACTGTCGCATCTAATCCATGCGGCAATTCCGGGCGTCTGCTGGCTGATATATTTAGGCTGGGGGGCTCCCCATCCTGAGAATACCAGCCTTCAGCCATGTGGCTTTACCCTGGCTGGTATCAAAATTGGGGGGGACCGCACGCCGTTTTTTAAAATTATTTATTTATTTATTTTACTGCACCACATAGACCTGCCCACCGGTGGCTGTGATTGGTTGCAGTGAGAAAGCTGTCACTCAGCATGGGGGCGTGTCTGACTGCAACCAATCATAGGCGCCGGTGGGCGGGGGAAGCAGGGAATACGAGATTTAATAATGGGCGGCCGGCTTTTTCAAAAGCATGAGAAGGCGCCAGAGCAGTGTGAATGCCGTGCAGCGCCACGCCAGTGATCGGTGAGTATGAAAGAGGGGGGAGAGGGATAAACCGACAGAGAGAGACCAACCGACAGGGAGACAGAGAGACCGATAGACAGACAGAGAGAGAGACCGACATTACGCACAAAAGAAGTGACATGTTGCTTTTTAGAACGCAGCGATTTGGCAGCAGCCGAAACGCTGCTTTCTAATACGCAACGTGGGCATGGATTATGCACAATCTTCATAGATTGTGCTGGGGACGCAGGACGCATGCAGTTACGCTGCAGTGCAGATCGCAGCGTAACTGCATGAAAATACGCAACGTGCGCATATAGCCTAAGTCTTGTGGGTGGAAAGACTTGTTTTGGGTCCCAGCAGCGTCCCTGTGTGGACATAGTGGACTTTATCACTTTAGGAGTGAAGATTATTATTATTTCTTCCATGTCCTAATATATATATATCTATATATAAGATTTGGTATATGACATAAACGGAAGATAAAAATTGTGCAAAGCATTGTGGACATTCTTTTCTATTTGACGTTATCGAAGGGTTCACGAGAGAACTTCGTGGACGCACATTACCCTGAGTGGTTTCAGGAGAGGTTGGATGTGTACATGAAACATGGTCTGATATTGTCTGTACATGTCCCATTTGAATTGTAAAGTGCTGTGGAGTATGATGGTGCTATAGAAATAAAACTTATATCTAATGATTCCCTATGGTGTCATAACCTGCACTTGTGATACAAAGTCACAAATATTTCCAAGTTATCTTTAAAGTAACTATAAATAGTTGACCGGTGCCTCCGAACAGAATAATGCAAGTGTGATCCAGAGCAAGGTGACAGCAGGCTCTGTAAGCACTGTATGAAATCTGAACTGCATTACTTCTATATAGAAAATATTTACAAACTTGGCGCACAAATTGGCCAATTCATGAGAGCCCATAAGCCAGGACAAGGCGTAGGACCCTAACCTAATATTTATCAAACGGACCTCTAAAAGCATAAAGGGTAGGATCAAGCACTAATTAAAAACAGCCTAAAGCCTACTTTACACGTTACAATTAATCGTGCATTTGCGATCGCACCCGCCCCCATCGTTTGTGCGGCACGGGCAATTTCTTGCCCGTGTCGCACAATGTTGTAACCCCCCATCACACGTACTTACCTTCCAAACGACCTCGCTGTGGGCGGCGAACATCCACCTCCTGAAGGGGGAGGGACATTCGGCGTCACAGCGACATCACACAGCAGCCGGCCAATAGAAGCGGAGGGGCAGAGATGAGCGGGACGTAAACATCCCGCCCACCTCCTTCCTTCCGCATTGCCGGCGGGACGCAGGTAAGCTGTGTTCATCGTTCCCGGGGTGTCACACGGAGCGATGTGTGCTGCCTCGGGAACAATGAACAACAGGACGTTTGATTTTTAGAAAATGAGCAACGTGTCAACGATGAACGAGAAGGTATTTCTGCTCATTCATAGCTGTCACACGCTACGATATCACTAACGATGCCGGATGTGCGTCACTTACGACGTGACCCCGCCGACATCTCGTTAGATATATTGTAGCGTGTAAAGCCTGCTTTAGGCTGATGAGAATTGGCCCATATATGCACTAAGTATATTTGTTTTTCTCACTACAGTCTATGTAGCAATAATGTAGTGCAGATTGCATATATGTTTGAATAGATCTTAGAGCTTACAGATGGCTTCCGTAATCTTTGGGTTGAATCATTAGGGCAACTGTCATATTGGAATCTGTTGTCCAAACAGGAGAAACCCTGTAATGCACCATTCTAATGTTGTATTTTTTTTATTTCACTGCTGGAGTGGTGCTTTAACACTAGAAGTCCCAGAGAGGGGTCATTTAACATTTCTACCATTGGAACCCTATGGAGCTCGAAATTTCTGGGACTTCTACTGTTAAATTCAAGCCCCCTGTATTATATGTATTATACTCATTCTGTGGTGTCTTCACCCTCTTTTACCACCACTCGGTTGGGCTCCGGTGATTAGTGACCTGTCGGCAGCTCCAGTGTTTCATGGAGCACGCCGGAGGTCACAACTCAAAACAAGTCTATGTGAGCCTCGTTCTTGCTCTCATAGAGATGCATTGGCAGCTTGTGACATAACTTCTGACTTCCGGCCAATCAGAAGCTACTGTCACAAGATGGCGCCGTGGGACCGGAGTGTCGTCTGTGAAATGTTACTGGAAGGGGAGTATAATACAGAGGCAGGGGTTTGGATTTAAAGTGCAATAAAATAACCCCGCTGGTGTGGTGCTGTAAAAATAAGGGACAGGATCTAGAAATACTGAGGCAGGTTTGGGAGAATGTGATAGCTAACAAAGCTCCTGGTCACTACTGACTGTGCTGTACTTTTGGGTGGGAGGCATCACAGACATGGTTTATAGGTGATAACTATCTCCATGACAACTACAAGCATTTGCTAATACTTCTGGGATCATACAGTGATACTTCTTTCCCTTGTCATATAGTACAGCGTCCTTTACAATACACACAACACCAGGGACGACAAGTCATACATACCCACAGCTAGACCTGAAGTGTAGCTGCTCAGTAATGGAGAGAGCAGGACCTGTGGTGACGTCACCATCACGTGATCAGTGACAACGAGGGGCTGGATCTGTAGAGAGGACACTGAGTGCAGGACCTGTGGTGACGTCACCATCACGTGTCAGTGACAACGAGGGGCTGGATCTGAAGTAAGGACACTGAGAGCAGGACCTGTGGTGACGTCACCATCACGTGTCAGTGACAACGAGGGGCTGGATCTGTAGAGAGGACACTGAGTGCAGGACCTGTGTTGACGTCACCATCACGTGTCAGTGACAACGAGGGGCTGGATTTGAAGTAAGGACACTGAGAGCAGGACCTGTGGTGACGTCACCATCACGTGTCAGTGACAACGAGGGGCTGGATCTGTAGAGAGGACACTGAGTGCAGGACCTGTGGTGACGTCACCATCACGTGTCAGTGACAACGAGGGGCTGGATCTGAAGTAAGGACACTGAGAGCAGGACCTGTGGTGACGTCACCATCACGTGTCAGTGACAACGAGGGGCTGGATCTGAAGTAAGGACACTGAGAGCAGGACCTGTGGTGACGTCACCATCACGTGTCAGTGACAACGAGGGGCTGGATCTGAAGTAAGGACACTGAGTGCAGGACCTGTGGTGACGTCATCGTCACCTGATCAGTGACAGGAAGGGGCCGGATCTGTGGAGAGGATACAGTAGGAGCTACGGTGAGGTCATGTGACATTAGGGGCGGAGCTCCCGGTGAGACGCAGCGCTGCTCTCACTGTAGTGATGGGTAAAATGCGGTTTTTTGGTGAGCCGGGTCTTTTGGCTCCGAAAACGGCTCTTCATTTCCTATTACCTTTGGCTTTAAATTTGAAGCCCAATTCTGGTATGTTTTAACCCATGATTGTACCTTTTAGTAAAAATCTACACATGTGCCAATTTATGACATAAAACAGAATAGTTTCCAGAATAACCAGATTTTATATTATTTGCTGTAAAAACTTTAACAAACACAAAATGAACATGCAAAATAGCAACAAGATCCGAATTGTCAGTGCCACATTGTAAGGCTCCCTCCACACTTGGCGAGTTCGCGGTGTGCGGTCTGCTGCAAACAGTCTGCGGCAAATCTGCAGTGTCAGATGTGGCATCTGCATCCAGGCGGATTAAGGCTACTTTCACACATCAGTTTTTTCCCATCAGGTACAATCCGGAAAAAAACGGGTAAACCGGATCCGGTATCACATCCGGTTTATCCCCATAGACTTGCATTGTAACCGGATTGTACCTGATGGCTTTGCGGTGCATCCGTTTTTTTCCGGATGCGGCAAAATTAATAAATGCGGCGGCCGGATCGAACGTTCCCTGCAACGTTTTTTGCTCCGGCAAAAAAAACTGCATCGCGCCGCATCCGGCCGCTGCGGCGCATTTTCAATGCATCCCTATGGACGCCGGATGCGGCGCGATGCGGAAAAAACCGCATCCGGCCGCCGCATGCGTTTTTTTCCACTGCGCATGCTCAGTAGCGTGCTGCAACCGGAAAAAAACGGACCGGCCGCATGTAAAAACTTATGCAAAGGGTGCGGTGTTTTCACCGCATCCGTTGCATAGGTTTCACAGCCGGATTGAGCCGCACGGCTCAAACCGGATGTGTGAAAGTAGCCTTAGAGAAGGAATTTGCTGCGGAATTCCCCCGTCCATTGACTGCAATGAATGTGGCATATCGAATATTCTGCACATAGTGACGCTGCTGAAGCCAATTTCACACCTCATGTCAGATTCTGAATTTTTCCACGAAGTGAGAATGTGTTTAGGATAAAAACCATTGCCGCTGTTGGCTTCTGTAAATGCCATGGAATTTCCACGCTGATGATCTGCTGGAAACTCCGCTGCAAATCCACAAAGTGTGAAGGCAGCCGAAAATTGTCTTTAGGGCCCATTGGATAGATAACTAAGTGCCATACCTTGGATGGACGGATTCAGTTTATTTCCTCTGTTATTATCTGACAGTTTTTTTGGTGTCCCATCAAGGACCAATGTCTTCTGCCATCACTAATATAATGTCATTAAAGGGGTTGGATCACATGGGCACGTGCCATTAATTGAAGAGAACTTTTTAAAAATCGGTATATTCTCCATATACTTATTTTAAAAATTCTGCTTCAATCCTGCTGGTATTCCATAAAAACCTATGGAACTGTTTACATGGGTTTCCATGGAAGTTGTCCTGTGCCGAGAGCCATTTTTGTACAGGTCAGTATTGAACCGCATTGCGAATAAACACAATGCGGCCGCTAAAATAACGAATATTAGCGATTTTAGCCGCAGTATCGCGTATATTCACAATGCGGTTTAATTTAAACATTCAAATTGGACCGCACAAAGTGTTGGAAATTGCCAGCACCGCACAAAACGAGAAAGGTTTGATAACAAAAAGTGCAGAAATCAAACAAGTGCAATTCAATTAGCTCAACTCTACTGGCAATTGTATGCCGAATCGGATGTGATTTGAGAGGCTGCACTGCCTTGTATAGGACTAGTTCTGTGCATGAAGTTGGTCCCTCAGATTGGCACTGCTATCATGTAACAGGGGCTGCTGGGAGGTTATTCACATATCAGAAACAACAGAACCATTCCAAGCTGCACTAGCTAATGGTGCATTTACACAGTCGCTGCAGCACCCGAGCCTGCGATCCAGTGATGCTCAATCCAGCGATGGGATGTTTGCAGAGGAGATCCTTATCTGCCCTGCCCATATGCATCGCTGGATCATTTGTTCTCTTCCATTCAAGTGAATGGGAGAGAACAAGGGACGCACATTTCCATCCGCTGTTTCTCCCTCGCTCAGCGAGGATTTACAAGCTGGCGGTAAATAACTAGAATCAGGCTAAATCCAGATGTCAGTGTTCCTTTAATAAAGTGCCTGACTGCTGCTTGCTTGTCACAGATTGGAGGGGGGCGGGGCTGTGAGTCAGTGCTACCGTGTTTTGCCAAAAATAAGACACTGTCTTATATTTTTCTTGCCCCCCAAAAAAGCACTAGGGCTTATTTCTGGAGGAGGTCTTATTATTGGAGAAACACGGTTGGGGGTAAGTTTACCCCCCAAAAAAGCAGACCCCCCACTTCCCAGGAGACTCATACTCACCAGACCAGGATGTCTGCGTGGTTCCCAGGTCCTCCTGTGATCTCCGGTCGGTGCTGCACGCCGTCCTACCCTGCTGCTAGCTGACATGCTGACACACAGCAGATCTCACACACACACACACACACACACACACACACACACACAATCACAGATATACACAGCAGATCGCAGGCACACACAGCCGATCACAGGCACACACACACACAGCAGATCACACACACACACAGCCGATCTCACATTCATACACACACAGCAGATCACAGATATACACAGCCGATCACAGATACACACAGCAGATCACAGATATACACAGCAGATCGCAGGCACACACAGCCGATCACAGATACACACAGCCGATCACAGATACACACAGCCGATCACAGATACACACAGCCGATCACAGATACACACAGCCGATCAAAGATACACACAGCAGATCACAGATACACACAGCAGATCACAGATACACACAGCCAATCACAGGCACACACACACACACACAGCAGATCACACACACAGCAGATTTCACACTCATACACACACACACAGCAGATCACAGATATACACAGCAGATCGCAGGCACACACAGCCGATCACAGATACACACAGCCGATCACAGATACACACAGCCGATCACAGATACACACAGCCGATCACAGGCACACACACACACACAGCAGATCACAGATATACACAGCAGATCACACACAGCAGATTGCAGGCACACACAGCCATCACAGATACACACATCCGATCGCAGGCACACACACAGCCGATCACAGATACACACAGCAGATCACAGGCACACACAGCCGATCACAGATACACACAGCCGATCAGATACACACATCCTATCACAGGCACACACAGCCGATCACAGATACACACATCCAATCGCAGGCACACACAGCCGATCGCAGATACACACATCCGATCGCAGAAAAACACAGCCGATTGCAGACACACACACACACACACACACACCCACACAACACATCACATCCAGCACTTACGGCAGCAGGGAATGAGAGCAAGTCACGTGTCTGGCCACAGGTCCTGTTCGTCGCGCTGCACCGCACTGCCTCTCAGGATTCTCCCGGCGAGAAGAGATCGGTGTCGCTGGATGAGGTGAGTGTGTATGCGATCCGATGTTTGTGTGTGCGATCTGACTGTGTGTGAGATCTGATTGTGTGTGTGTGTGTGTGTGTGTGTGATCTGATTGTGTGTGTGTGTGTGTGTGTGAGCTGATGTGTGCGGGTGTGTGATCACTGCAGGTCCTGCCGCTCAGTGTCGGGTGAGTGTAATTGCCGGGTGCCGCTGTGTATAATGAAGTGTCCTGCAGTATCTGTATCTTTTTTTAGCTGCACGGACACTTCATTATTGATCCGGGACTAGGGCTTATTTTCGGGGGAGGGCTTATATTTAAGCCTTTCTCCGAAAATGCTGAAAATCCCTGCTAGGGCTTATTTTTGGGGGATGTCTTATTTTTGGAAAAACACGGTATGTGCGGCAGCAGGAGGAGCATGCATTCTCAGTCTCCTGGATAAGATCAGAGTGACTACTGCCGGGAGGGAGGGGCAAGAGGGGACTGACTGTGGAACGGAACAGGCAAAGAGCCGTTTAAATTTCAATTGGCTCCCTGCCAGGAGCCGACTCATATGATTCACTATGAAGAGTCGGCTCGTTCTGGAGCTACCTATCACTACTGCTCTGTGAGGCGCTTGTGCTGTGTGGCCGGTCACCGAATCTGTGTGATTGATTACACAGCATAAAGAGACTACACAGTCTTAACCCCTTCACCACCAGGCGATTTTTTTTCTCCCCTTCCGAGAGCCTTAAATTGCAAAAAAAGTAGGAGGGCACAATAGTTTTTGGGATATTTTATTCACTGTATTCACTATATGGTAAAACTGATATGTGGGTGTGATGCCTGAGATTGGTGTGAGTTTATAGACACCAAACAGGTATAGGTTTACTTTTATTTAAAGGGTTAAAAAAAAATCACACGTTTGTCTAAAAAAAGGGGTGCACATTTTGTGACACGTAGCGTTCTCATTTTTCGGGATCTGAGGCTCAGTGACTACTTATTTTTTGCGTCTCAGGCTGCCGTTTTAATGGTACCATTTTTGCGCAGATGCTACGTTTTGATCGCCTGTTATTGCATTTTGCGCAACATTTGCAGCGTCCAAAAAACGTAATTTTGGAGTTTTAATTTTTATTGACGCTACGCCATTTACTGATCAGATTAATTGATTTCATACTTTGGTAGATCGGGCATTTCTGAACACAGCAATACCAAATATGTGTATATTTCTTAACCCTTTAATTTTCAATCAGCCAAATGGGGGGTGGGGTGATTTGAACTTTTAGGTTTTTATTTTTTTTTAAATTTTATAAAACTTTTTCTTAATTTTTTTATTTTTTTATTTTACTAGTCCCCCCTAGGGGACTAGTAAACTATAACGATAACTATTATAATATAACTATATTATATATTATATATATTGTGAGGTAGCACGGTCGGCTGCGCAGCAGAAGACACGGGATCCAGGCATTAAGGTTCACAGCACACGGTTTTAATGTCCAAACAAAAGTCCATAACAAAATACATGTGCCTCTCCAGCAGAGAGCTCAGGAAGTTCTGTTCACTCCCTCACACCCGGCACACCTGCCCTTGTTCCTGATTCTATTTAACCCTTCCTTCAGCCTGTAGGGAAACAGCATTAACCCTAGAGTGGATTTACTTTCTATCATGGAGTGAGCACAACCGGGGCGAGACATACCGGCCGTCATAGATAACCCCGGTCACAGTCTCATATACCCCCCCCTCAGTTCAAGCGTGCGGGGTTGAACTCCCGCCATCAAACACGGGCCGCGGGACAAGGCATCGGCGTTGCCCTGCAACCTACCGGCCCGGTGTTCAACCGTAAACCGGAAGTTTTGCAGAGAAAGGAACCACCGGGTAACCCGGGCATTCCGTTCCTTGGCGGACCTCATCCAGACCAGTGGAGAGTGATCCGTCACCAAGCGAAACTGCCGTCCCAGCAGGTAATAGCGTAGGGACTCCAAGGCCCACTTGATCGCCAGGCACTCCTTCTCCACTACGCTATAATTCCGCTCGGGAGGGGTGAGCTTCCTACTTAAGAAGGTGACGGGGTGTTCCTCCCCCTGAACCACCTGAGACAGCACTGCCCCCAGGCCGACCTCTGAGGCGTCAGTCTGTACTATGAACTCCTTCCGGAAATCAGGGTGTACAAGAACGGGCTGTCCGCACAGGACCTCCTTCAGGGCCCGGAAGTAGTCCTCGGCCTGCGGAGTCCAGCGCACCATGACGGACTTCTTGCCTTTGAGAAGGTCCGTCAAGGGGGCTGATAGTCCCGCAAAATCCTTTACAAACCTCCTGTAGTACCCCACGATACCCAGGAAGGCCCTAACCTGCTTCATGGTCAGGGGTCTAGGCCACTTCTGGATCGCCTCAACCTTGTTAATTTGGGGCTTAATCACTCCTTGGCCTATCACGTAGCCCAAGTAGCGGGCTTCCGTGAGTCCCAATGCACATTTCTTGGGATTGGCTGTCAATCCGGCTGTTCGAAGCGCGTCCACCACCGCTTGTACCTGTTCCAAGTGGGTCTGCCAATCGGAGCTGTAAATAATGATGTCATCCAGGTACGCTGATGCATACGCCTGGTGGGGTTCCAGCACTAAGTCCATCAACCTCTGGAACGTGGCCGGAGCGCCATGTAACCCAAAAGGCAAGACAACATAGTGGAAGAGACCCTCCGGTGTAACAAAAGCGTTTTTCTCCTTGGCGGACTCCGTCAGTGGCACCTGCCAGTACCCCTTGGTCAGGTCGAGCGTGGTAAAATATCGCGCCTGTCCCAACCTTTCAATCAGCTCATCCACCCGGGGCATGGGGTAGAGATCGAACTTGGATATTTCGTTCAATCTCCTAAAGTCATTGCAGAACCTTAAGGAGCCATCGGGTTTTGGTATTAGGACAATCGGACTAGCCCATTCACTCCGGGATTTTTCGATGACCCCCAGGCGTAACATTGTCTTTACTTCCTCCGATATGGCTTGTCGTCGAGCCTCCGGTACCCGGTATGACTTCAGGCGTACCTTCAGGTGGGGCTCGGTGACAATATCATGTCGTATCAGACTGGTCCTACCGGGCAGCTCGGAGAAGACATCGGGGTTCTGCTGAACCAACCGTCTGGCCTCTCGCCTCTGAGTCTTGGTGAGGGCTTCTCCAATCCTTACTTCCGGTTCATCCTCTCCGGAGGTCGCTGGAGCCGGAGGTGAACGACCCGAAGAGGAGGGAGATGGGGAAAAAACAGCCATCAGGCTTTCCCGTTCCTGCCAAGGTTTTAATAGGTTGACATGGTATATTTGTTCAGGTTTCCGCCTACCGGGCTGCAATACTTTATAGTTAACCACCCCGACTCTTTCCTTTTTCTCGTAGGGGCCTTGCCACTGAGCCAGGAATTTACTCTCCGCCGTGGGGATTAATACCAACACCCGATCCCCGGGTTTAAAGGTCCGCACGGTGGCTTGTTTATTGTAGCGGCCGCTTTGCGCGGCCTGAGCCTCCTGTAAATGCTCCTTCACAATTGGCATGACCGCGCTTATGCGGTTCTGCATACCCAAAATGTGTTCGATCACACTTTTATGGGGGGTGGGCTCTTGCTCCCATGTTTCCTTTGCCAGGTCCAACAATCCCCGGGGATGTCGCCCGTATAACAATTCAAAAGGCGAAAACCCCGTGGATGCCTGTGGCACCTCTCGTATGGCAAACATCAAATAGGGAAGCATCATATCCCAGTCTTTCCCGTCTTTTGAAATCACCCTTTTTAGCATGGTTTTCAGGGTTTTATTGAAACGCTCGACTAAACCGTCCGTCTGAGGATGATACACAGACGTACGCAACTGCTTGATCTGGAGTAGCCGGCATAGCTCTTTGGTCACTTTAGACATGAATGGGGTCCCCTGATCCGTAAGGATCTCCTTGGGCAATCCCACCCGGCAGAACACAGCAAACAACTCCCGAGCTATAAGCTTTGCTGCAGTATGTCTGAGAGGTATCGCCTCGGGATACCGGGTGGCATAGTCAACGATCACTAGGATGTGTTGGTGCCCTCGAGCGGACTTTACGAGGGGCCCCACCAGATCCATCCCTATCCGTTCAAAAGGGACTTCTATAATGGGTAACAGTACCAACGGACTGCGAAAATGGGTCAGGGGTGCGGTAAGCTGACACTCCGGGCAGGTTTCGCAGAACCGTTTTACCTCCCCAAAGACCCCGGGCCAATAGAACCTTTGCAATATTCGCTCCTGCGTTTTCTTGACCCCTAGGTGGCCACTCATCAGGTGTTTATGAGCCAAGTCGAGGACCCGCCGGCGATGCGGCTGGGGCACCACCAACTGTTCTACCCCCACGCCCCGTATTTCATCTACCCGGTAGAGTAAATCCTGTTTAAGAGCGAAATGGGGGTACCTTACCTGGGCACCGGGCAGCTGTGCCACCCCGTCAACTACTGTCACCCGACTCCGGGCATGTATTAACGTAGGGTCCTGCAGTTGGGCTGTCCCAAACGTATCCGGGGACGCCTCCAACTCCAGGATGGGCTCGACCGTCTCAGCCTCTCCTGCCAATACCTCTAGGGGCGACCTATCGGGTTCACACTCTGTCCCTATCATGGTGACCCCTACGGCAGGTGTCCCGGATTCAGGATTGTAGGGCTCAGGTCCCGGACCGACCAATATCTGAGGGGACTTAGGGGGTCCCCTCCATAAAGTCCAAAAATAGGGCAGATCCCTTCCTAGGATCACGTCATAAGGAAGAGTGTTAAGAAGTCCCACCTCATGTTGCACCTGACCGCAAGGTGCTGTGATGGTGACAATCCCCGTGGGATAGTCGCGGCGGTCCCCATGTATGCAAACCACCCCCACGGTGCGTCCTGTGGCCTTTACTTTAGCCCTCAAGGTGGATCGCACAAGGGTCACTAAGCTTCCGGAATCCAACAATCCTGTAACCGGACATCCATTCACCTGTATTTGGCACAAGTGGGGCTCCGTCTCTGGGGAGACCAGGTCAGCGGTACACACCACCTGAGCATACATTGAACCCCGCCGGGTAACCCCACAATCCATGGGCTCCGTGGTGAGTGGACACTGGGCTTCCATATGTCCCACCCGCTGGCACCGCCAACATCTAATGGGGACGGAAACCCCCTTGACGGGTTGTCGTTTAGGGTACAGAACCTTCCGGACCTCAGGAATGGCGGCCGCGGCCTCAGACGGGACGGTAGGGGACTCCTGCACCGTTGTCAGCGGTGGGTCCTTGGCCCTAGGCTTGGAGGGGCCGGACCAACGGGCGGTACGCAAAGTCTCAGTGTCCCGTATCAAGTCCTGCGTAGCCACATGCCGCTCTACCAGGGACACTAATTGGTCCAGGGTACTCGGGTCACCCTGTCCGACCCACCGTTGAACGGTGACGGGTAGAGTGCGCACAAAACGATCCACTACTAACCTTTCCACCATTTGCGCCGGGCTCAGAGTGTCAGGCTGCAACCACTTTTTTACAAGATGCAACAAGTCATAGGCCTGGGAGCGTACGGGTTTGGCTTCCTCATAGAACCACTGATTTACCCGCTGAGCCCGTACATAGTTATTCACCCCCAACCGAGCCAGTATTTCGGCTTTCAGGGTCACATAGTCAATGGCGTCCTCGGTACAGAGGTCCAGGTACGCTTTTTGGGGTTCCCCCGTCAGATAGGGCGTCAATACCTCAGCCCACTGCGGGGTCGGCAGCTTTTCCCGCTCGGCCACCCGCTCAAACACCGCCAGGAACGCTTCCACATCATCACCCGGGGTCATCTTTTGCAACGCTTGTCTCACCGCTTTCCGGACGCTGCCGTCGTCACCCGGTCCCGGGGTTGTTGCTGCCGGTCCGGCACGGATCGACTTGGCCAGGAGAACCATCTGTTCTTGGTGCCTTTTTTCCTGCAATTGCAAGGCTTGCTGCTGACGTGCATTGGCCTGATCCATCTGTTCTTGGAGTTTTTTTTCTTGCACTTGCAAGGATTGCTGCTGACGTTCCAACGCCCGGAGCAGGTGTGCATTGGTCTGTTGCTGCTGTGCATTAGCCTGTTGTTGCTGTGCATTAGCCTCTTGTAGCTGTGCATTAGTCTGTTGCTGCAGCCTTAGTATGTCTTCCATGGCGTCGCTGGGTTTGGGCTGTAGTATAGCCGCTCGAATCCAGGACATGTGCTACCGGGTCACCAGGGATGGATGCTACACCTCACCGGCTGTCATGCCCACCGATTCTCCACCATATGTGAGGTAGCACGGTCGGCTGCGCAGCAGAAGACACGGGATCCAGGCATTAAGGTTCACAGCACACGGTTTTAATGTCCAAACAAAAGTCCATAACAAAATACATGTGCCTCTCCAGCAGAGCTCAGGAAGTTCTGTTCACTCCCTCACACCCGGCACACCTGCCCTTGTTCCTGATTCTATTTAACCCTTCCTTCAGCCTGTAGGGAAACAGCATTAACCCTAGAGTGGATTTACTTTCTATCATGGAGTGAGCACAACCGGGGCGAGACATACCGGCCGTCATAGATAACCCCGGTCACAGTCTCACAATATATATATATATATATATATATATATATATATATATATATATATATTATATATATTATAATATAACTATACTATTATAACTATAACGATCAGCAGTCTGATCGCTCTTCCATTCTCCAGATCACAGCTACCCAGCTAAGATCTGGAGAAAAGCTGCTTTAGTTCTGTTTCACACGTCAATGAAAAACACAGACGTTTTTCACTGACGTGTAAAAAACGCATATGTCCCTCCGTGTGCCGTGATTCACAGCACACGTGGGTTGTCCATGTGCAATCCGTGATCCGTGCTCCGTTATCCGTGATTGCACATGGACGTATACTCACCTGTCCTCCCTCCTGCTGTCTGTAGTGCTGATCTCTCCGGCTCTGCTGTGTTTCTGGCTGACGCTGACCTCCGCTGGAGCTACTTCCGGGTTGGCTGTTCCTGCATTCATGAATATGCATGCAGTAATGAGCTGGCCAGGAAGAAGCAGAGAGCAGAGGCCGGAGACAAGCAGCGCTGGAGAAGGTGAGTTAAAATGTTTATTATTTTCAATGTCCGTGTTATTCTGGTATGTGTTTCACAGCGTGAGACATCAGTGATGTGAGAAAAAAACGGACTTGTCTCCGTGCGGCAATCACAAACGCGTGTACGCCACACAGAGACATGGTCAGTGAAAATCACTGATGTGTGCGCAGACCCATTGATTATAATGGGTCTGCGCATGTCCATAATTCTGGTACGTATAAAAACTAGCACATACGTACCAGAATCACTGACGTGTGAAAGTGGCCTTACTCTCACACACTGCTTTCTGTCAGCAGTGAGAGAAAGTGACTCATGATAGCTACAGGAGTCATCACATGACCCTGTGCCACCATGGTAACCACCGGAAGTCACATGATCACGTCACTTCCAATGGGGCTAGGTAAGTTATACTTACCGCGGCGCGCTGTTACATCTCGCTGTCAAATTTTGACAGTGAAATGTAAGGGGTTAATAGGCACAGGTGGAACGCGATTCCACTCGTGCCTGGCAGGCACAAATGTCAGCTGTTGAAATCAGCTGAGATGTCCGCGAACTACCCACAGCAGGCTGTGGGGATTAACCTCACACGATCCATGACGTACCCAGTACATCATGTGTTGTGATGGTTAAAGAGCGCTAAACATATCACAGAGGCTTATGCACACTAAGAGCCATGACATACTAAAGTTGTAGTTCTAGTCCCTTCTACCTTCTCCCTCTAATGTCCTCTGATATAATAACATACTAGTGAAATATCCTGGGGAGTCCAGAAAATAAGAGGTAGCCCTGCTGGACTAGTGAGCTCATTTAGTTAGGCCACTGAATCCTGACAAGAGGGTGGGAACCCGATATAAAAATGTCCGGCGGCCGAGTTCCACAGCGTCACAGTCTGTATTTTCTCACAAGAGTTCGCCCGCGTTTTGTCAAATATGTACAGTTCTGTGCAATTGTGGGAAAAATACTGCAAGTAATGTCTTTGCATAATTGTAGTATTGGCGTTCGGAAGTTAGTGGGCATGATAGGCTTATTTGGCAGTAGTGGCACCCACCTTGATGGGAATGGCCCGGCATTTCCTTCTGTGCGCTATGCTGTGGACCAGCCTGCTTATCATTGGTTGTCGTATCCGTCACCTGCGTGCCTGCCGCTATTGTCTGTTTGCAGTGTACCTTTTGTTGGGTTTGTCGCCTCGGTCGGTGAGTACACTCTCCTTGCCGGCTTAGGGTACTTTCACACTTGCGTTTTTTTCCTTCCGTCACAATCCGCCCTTTTGGAAAACAGCGGAATCCGTTAACGGATTCCGCTGTTTCCCATAGACTTGTATGGATAACGGATTGTGCCAAAAGGACCTGCGTTGCTTCCGCTGGGCGACGCTCCGTTGCTTCCGCCCAGTGGGAGGAACGCAGCATGTAACGTTTTTTTGAGCAGCGGAATCCTTAGGATTTCACTGCGCATGCTCTCTCTGGCTCCCTGCACCCGCAACCAAGGTAAATTTCGGGTAACCAAGCAAAGTGCTTTGCCTAGTTATACCCGATATTTACCTTGGCTGCGTGTGCAGGGAGGCCGACACTTCCCCGCTTGGCTCCGCCCCCTCCCGCACTCCACTCCGCATGTGTACACACACACACACACACACACACACACACACACACACACACACACACACACACACACACACACTCACTCACCTGTCCTCAGCGCCATGGCCCCGCTTGATTCCACCCACCCCGCACTCCGCCCCCGCACACATTCTCGGCGGCCGAGCGATCAGCTGAACACCCGGCGACCGGCTGCTGGGAGCGATCAGCTGATCACCCGATCACCCGGCGACCGGCTGCTGAGAGCGATCAGCTGATCACCCGGCGACCGGCTGCTGGGAGCGATCAGCTGATCGTTCACAATAGTCTGCCGCCGGTAAAACTGTAAAAAAAAAACAGATTCCGTTGTTTTGCAGCATCCGTTGTGCCACTATATGCAACACATCCGTTGCATCCGTCACACAACGCAATGCAACGGATGCCCGTTCATCGCAAGTGTGAAACTAGCCTTAGTAAGTAGGTGCGACCTGGATGGGATGTATAACTCTGGTAACATGTGCTTTTTCTATACAGTGATTAAGGACACCTGGTCCGAAACATGTCTGCACTAGCCTGAGAGATCTCTCCTTCTTAGGCTGCTTTCACACCTCCGGTTTCTGCAATGCGGCACACTCCGGCACTTTGCAGGAAAATCGCAACCGTTTTTCTTTTGCTGCCGGTTGCGTTTTTTCTGCATAGACTTTAATTAGTGCCGCATTGTACCGCATGGCCTTGCGTTCCATCCGTTTTTTGCCGCATGCGTCAGATTTAGCCGATGTGGCGGCCGGATGGAACGTTGCCTAGCACGTTTTTTTGTGCGGCAAAAAAAACCGCATCGCGCCGCATTCGGCCGATGCGGCGCATTTTTCAATGCATGCCTATGGCGGCCGGATGCGGCGCGATGCGGCAAAAACCGCATCCGGCCGCCGCATGCGGTTTTTGCCACTGCGCATGCTCAGTAGCATGCCGCAAACGGCAAAAACCGGACGGGCCGCAAGGGAAAAACTTATGCAAAGGATGCGGTGTTTTCACCGCATCCGTTGCATAGCTTGCACAGCCGGATTGAGCCGCAGAGCTCAAGCCGGATGTGTGAAAGCAGCCTTATCCTGTTTGGATTCCATGTGCTGGTTTTATATGCATTTTTGGAAAAAAAAAATCTGATTTTAGCAGCTTTTGGATACTGGATTTTTTTTTTACTACTTTTATCTAAGTGGTGAAAAAAAATTCATAAGTTTGTAAAAAAAAAAAAAAAAAAAAATAGCGCTTTTGTCGCCATTTTACAAGAATCGTAGCGTTCTCATTTTTCAGGATCTGGGGCTCAGTGATGGCTTATTTTTTGTATCTTGATCTGGCATTTTTAATTATACCATTTTGTGGGCAGATGCGATGTTTTGATTGCCTGTTATTGCATTTTAAGGCAATGTTGTGGTCACCAAAAAACCCTTAATTTTGGAGTTTTGATTTTTTTTTTCTCGCTACTCCATGTACCAATGAGAATAATTGATTTTATGTTTTGATAGATCGGGCATTTCTGAACGCAACGATACCAAATTTGTTTTTTTTCCCCCATTGTTTTATTTTCAATGCAAAAGAGGAATGATTTAAACTTTTTTCATGTTTTGTATTCATTTTATTAGTTCCCTGAAGGAACTTAGGACCTGCACTATCCGATCACTATCCTCTCAACAGCAGAAATGCTGTTCTCCTGTGAATGTCAGCGCTCTACTGGCATTCACAGAAAGCACAACATGATAGCAACAGGGCTCATCATCTGACCCCTCATTATCATGACAATATACAACATATACAACTTAGGACGTATAGGTACGTCCTAGGTCGTAAAGGAGTTAAAGCACCCTCCGACTAGGGAAGGTACCTGAGCAACGTGATCAGTTTGTCTGTGTAGCTAGCTAATTGTCAGATCCGGTTTGTCCCGTACCCACTCCCTGTACCTTTGCCTTCTATCTGTACCCATGCCCGTTACCTGTCTCTGTACCCACCTTCCCATACCTGTAAGTATCTGCTGTCCTGTCTGCATCAGCCATCTGCACCCACCTAAACTAGAGGCTGTACCTGCCTGTTCCTGAGTTTGTTCCTACCCTGGGAGTGGAGCATGGCATCTACCAGCAGCGAAGCCCATCCTCACCATCTCTGGCTCTGGGGTATACCCGGTAGATGCTTAGTTAAGCTCTTCCCACGTCATGGTAGGACTGGGTTCCACCTGTGGTCTCGTGGGTTCACTCTCACTCGCCGCCTCAACACCGGCGAAAGTTACAGTTTGCTCATGCCATGGACTCTGCTGACTCTGCCCCTCTTTCGCTTCCAGTTCTGGAGCGGCAGATATCTCACAAGTGGGACCAGCAGATTTTGTTGTTTCTGAACGCCCATTTGAATGACCAGGGACCATCCATAGGCTGAGATGTACTTCCGGGAATTGGCGCACCAGGCCTTTAAGAGCAGGCGTGTGCGCGCCCTATGCACATTCTTGGGATACCTGTGCAGGCCCCGAGAGGAGAAGACAGAGGAGCATATGACGGTCGTGGAACTGCGGGGAAGGCGGTCAGTGAGTTGGCATCCCGGCTGGGAAGAGGATGGGCAGGGAGGTCAGCGCTACAAAGGGATAGATTTGGATTCCAGGCATATGTGCAGGGATTATAGCCTTACAGTCCTTGCTGCTACAACCTAAAACTAAAACTCCTTTGTCAGGGCTACATCTATTATATTAGCTTTTAATACTGTAAAGGTTAAAGCCATTCAATTACATACAAAAGCTTGGGCTCCCCTGGTAAAAATTATTGTTATTGTGAACAGTTAAGCAAGTTAAAGATTAAATGATCTCTAAAAGGCATAAAGTTAAACAGTTACACATTTCCTTTGTATTTTAAGCCCAAAAAAATATTTTCATCTCTTAAATTTAAACAAATTACTAGCATCTGTCACAGAAATTTTGCTGTAAAAAAGCTGAAGTTGAAAAGAGGATGGCTTCTACAAATGGATAATGATCCTAAACACAAGTCAAAATCCACAATAGACGACTAGAAAATGCACAAACTGAAGGTTTCAGAATGTCTCCCACAGTCCCCTGATCTGAACATCAATGAAACTCTGTGGCTAGACCTCAAAAGAGCAATGCATGCAAGACAACCCTGGCATCTGGCACAACTGGAAGACTTTTCCAAGGAAGAATGGTTGGAAATCCCTCAATCAAGAATTGAAAGACTCTTGGCTGGCTACAAAAAGCATTTACAAACTGTTATATTTGCCAAAGAGGGTGCTACTGGGTACTAACCATGCAGGGTGCACACATTTTTTGCATCTGCCCATTTTCCTTTTTTGTTAATTTAAAAATGTAAAACATAAAAATATTTTTTTTTGTCTAAAATACAAAGGAAATGTGTCATCTTTAACTTTATGCCTTTTAGAGATCATTTCATTTTCAACTTGCTTAACTGTTCACAATAACAGTAATTTTAACCAGGGATGCTCAAACTTTTTGTTACGTCACCACCGGAGTCCGCTCCAGCAACTTCTGCTCCGATCGCCAGGCGACGCCGTGTTCCTGCCGTGGATGGTGTTGGTGATGGAAGAGGAGTCGATGCCAGCGGCACCGGTGGGCGCAGGCTCCGATCATCCACTGGGCTGGGTTATCTTGGGATCTGCAGTACCACTGGCTGACTGTGGGTGGCGTGTGGGTGGCGTGTGTCTTCCAACTGGAGTTGCCAGCGTTCAGCTACAGCCAATGGGAAGACACCACACCCTTCTTAGTTCCCCTCCTGTCTGCTGACCTCTGCCAGAGATAGTTCTGATTTCCTGGCTCCTGATCCGCCCTATTCTGTTTGTGATTCCTGTGTGCTGACTTCTGCGTGTTTTCTGACTACCCTTCTGCCTGCTGTTTTTGTACCTCGCTGCCCGATCCGGATTTGACCTCTGATATGTTTTTTGACTACGTCATTGCCTGACGATTCTGTCCCTGTTCTGCAATTCCTGGTTTGACCCTGCCTGACGACTACTCTCATCGGACTGCAGCCTTCCACAGGTAGTGATCTCCAGGGCCCTGTGTAATTCCAAATCCCTGTATAGGGGTTAAAGGGTTTCAGGGTTCTGGGGGTCCTGCTTGATGAGTGGCTTCCCTCTAGCCTGTCCATTACATCCCATCTGAGTCTGTTGATCCAGGCAGGCATTACACTTTTGCATGTAACTATATTAGCTACCTAATTAAATGTGCGGTAAGGGACTGGGAAATGATTAATCTGAATCGGAATCAGTCACCCGCCGATCCCAGTTCAGCAGGGGATTGATCTGCCAGTCCTCCGAAACGCAGGGACGCAAAAAGAATTGACATGCTGCATCTTCAAAAACACAGCCAAAAAATGATGCACTGTGCTGACAGCAAAATAGAAATCTCATAGACTTTGCTGGGGGAAGGAAATGCATGCATTTGGGTGCATTTTTGTGACCACAAAACTTCACCAAAAACGCAGTAAAAGATGCCTTCTGAGCACATAGCTTTATAGTACCAGCAACAGCTAGGAGATTTCATAAATCTAATGCACACAATTGTTTTTTTACCTGACTGAAATGGAAAACTGCAGCCTTTTTTAAAGAAGCAGTATGTCAACGCTTTCAGCATTTTTGCAGCGTTTTTCAACGTTGAACACAATGAGTGGAAAAACTTTTTCTTAATCTCCTTTTATACATTATACCGTAAATAATGTTTTCTAACATTTTTTCCTGTAAAAATCCATTTTATCTTCGATTTTATATGTTTTATTGTCAGTCCATAAAAGTGGCGTTAAACTCTTGACAACATTATTGCCAGAAGCGACCTAGGAGTCCGAGGTGTCTCCAGGCGTCTTTCCCATGCTGTTCCCATTTCATTTGAGGGCTGTTTCCATCCATTTTAGCAATTTTAGGGCATCCACAGTCCTCCGGTTAGGGTCTTCCAGAAATTGCTCAAGTTTTCCATTGACTTCTGTTACTTCTGCTTCCCTAACATGCAGTGTGAACAGGTGCATAACTAAACCTCCATGTGTTCAGTTATGCACCTGCATATTAGGGAGTGCCGCCAGTCTTTTTGTCTAGACTATGGGGTCATACCTTCTGACTCTGCTCCCCTCCACCAATAGCCACATAGCCACATATGATTTTATTCTCTTAGCTGGTTCCTACTTGTCTATACATATGGAGATTATTAAATCCAGAGAGAGGCTTACGTTCAGTGTAGGTACCCAGTATTATGACATTGCCTTGATATGGCTACTGGGCAGATATAGAAATGGCCTTTTTTGTATGCTAAATATCTCAATTTTTTCTTAGATTTCCTTTAGCAGTAATACAAATCTACATTCTTACATTCATGGTTTGCATGCTTTAGAATTTCAAAGTACAACTGTTTTTTTGTCTTTGTATTGCTGCCAAATATTTTTTTTGCAATTCAAATAAATGTTGTTCATTTTCATCCATTTTTGGTGTATTTTCTCTATTGTGAAGAGGCTTTAGGACTCTTTGATCGGGCCTTCAAACACATAAATGTGTTTTGATCTAAATTTTCCATTATAGCTCTGTGTAACACCCTTACCGATGTCCCCGCACTCTCCTGGGTGTGCTCTTGTCTTAACGGGCCAGTACGCCCAAACCCGCAAGTGCCTCTCAGCCTATGCCTGAGAGGCATCAGTTATTTAGGGCACCTTCCCCTAAAGGGAGGTACCTGGGCAACGTGGTCTATACATTGCTAGTTTTCAAGTCCCTAAGTGCTCCTGCTGTTTAGTGTTGTGTTCGCCATTGCTAATACCAATCTGTGCTCTAGTACCCGATTCATCCGCTGTTGCTGCATGATACCCTGTCAGCCAAGTTTGCTATACTGTCTGACGCTGCAGTACCCTATCGGCCAAGTCTGCTATACCAGCCACTGCTGCATCGTACCCTATCGGTAAAGTCTGTAACGGACGCTCCTGCATCGTTTCACATCGGCCGAGTCTGCCACATCAACCATCCCGACTGCACTTACCATATCAGTGACTGTCTGTGTCTATACTTCTGGAGCCAGCTGTTGCAGCACCAGTCTTTCTGGCTCCTGAGTGGCATCTGGTTACTACCGGCGGCTCATCTTTAGAGGTTCTGGTGAAAACCTAATGAGAAACCATAGTCAAGCCCTTCTAGGTTTTCTGTCTGTTGTGGCCCAGTGGGTCCACTCCCTGCTTGCATCCATGAGCATTACAGTTTGCCCAAGCCATGGATCTCGCTGGCTCCAGTGTCGTCCTGCTTACCGGCCTGCAACAAGAGATGGTCCAGCAGCCAGAATAACAGGACCAGATTCTGACTGAGGGTATTGGTGTACTCAGGAGGAACTTCACAACAAATTTTATGGTGCAATTTTCTCTGTTACCCTTGAGAAAATTAAAAATTTTGAGCTCAAAGAATATTTTTGTGGCGAAAATGTGATTTTTTTTTTTTCAACGTTCTAAAAATCTGTGAAGCACCTGGGGTTTTAAAATGCTTACCACACATCTAAAGAAGTTCCTTGAGGGGTCTAGTTTCCAAAATGGGGTCATTTGTGGGGGGTTCCACTGTTTAGGCACAATTTCCGCCAATTTTCCATTTGAAAAATCAAATAGCGCTCCTTCCCTTCTGAGCCCTGCTGTGCGCCTATTCAATAGTTTTCCATGAAGTATCTGCATACTGAGGAGAAATTGCACAACAAATTTTGGTGGTCAAATGGTAAATTTAAAAAAAAAAAAACCGATCCGCTCTGGAATCCGGTACCCATATAAGTCTATGGGGACCAAAATCTGGAGATTAAAAACGTTGGTGGAAGGGATAGGGGGGTAGGAACGTGCGTGGTCTATTCACCGAGGCTGAATCATGGGGGCATACTCCTGGTGGGTCACGCTTTCCCTTCCGGAGCTAACAATGGACTATTCACTGCTTTGCCTGCCCACCGGCGTGTGTAATTGATTGTAGTTAGACACACCCCCCATTCTGAGTGTCAGCGTGTCAGCTGACTGCAACCAATCACAGGTGCCAGAACGGCCAGTGGGTGGGGAAAGAAGTGTAAGTGTCTGCGGGTGAGTATGGTGGTATAAAAATAAATACGGTAAATAAAATAATCGCCGCAGGGTCCCCGTATTCTGATGTCAGCACAGATAAAGCCCACGACGGCAGCCCTCAACTGTTGGGCTTTATCTGTGCTGTGCATCCAGAGCCCAGAGTCACACATGCGAGGAACTCACATCACATCACCCGGCACGGCCTGTCGCTCTCTGAACAAACATGAGTGTGCAGGCACATAGAAACACATGCAGCTGTGCCTGGTGATGCGATGCAAGACTCGTATGAGTCCCTCGCAAGTGTGATTCAGGCCTCATAGAAACTGCATGCGTCTTTTTTTTTAATTTAACTAATTAAAAAAACCAACGTGCTCCACCCCCCCCCAATTTTGATACCCAGCCAAGATAAAGCCAGCTGAGGGCTGATATTCTCAGCCCGCAGCAGCCCGGTATTGCCTCATCCATTAGATGTGACAATCCTGGAGCTTTACTGGCTCTTCCTGTATTTTCCTGGTGCTGTGGCAATCAGGGTAATAAGGGGTTAATAACAGCGCACAGCTGCTACTAAACCCCAGAGTAGTGATGGCATAGTCGTCTATGAGATACCTGTATCACTAACCTGTAAAGGGTGCTTTACACGCTGCGACATCGCTAACGATATCATCGGGGTCACGTCGTTCGTGACGCACATCCGGCGCCGTTAGCGTCATCACAGCATGTGACACCAAGGAGCGACAATCAACAATCGCAAAAACTTCAAAAATCGTTGATCGTTGACACGTCGCTCCTTTTCATAATATCGGTGGTGCATGCCGCTGTTTGTTCATCGTTCCTGCGGCGTCACACATCGCTATGTGTGACGCCGCAGGAACGACGAACATCTCCTTACCTGCGTCCAAGGGCAATGAGGAAGGAAGGAGGTGGGCGGCATGTTCTAGCCGCTCATCTCCGCCCCTCCTCTGCTATTGGGCGGCCGCTTAGTGACGCCGCAGTGACGTCGCTATGACGCCGAACACACCTCCCCCTTGAAGGAGGGATTGTTCGGCGGTCACAGCGACGTCTCTGAAAAGGTATGTGTGTGTGACGCTGCCGTAGCGATAATGTTCGCTACGGCAGCGATCACCAAATGTCGCACCAACGACGGGGGCGGGTGCTATCGCACACGACATCGCGAGCTATCACTCGCGATGTCGCAACGTGTAAGGCACCCTTTAGTGACAGTAATAAAGTAAAAACACAGAGAAAAAAATCCTTTATTTGGAATAAAATACAAAAACACACCCTCTTTCTCCACCTTATTTATCCCAAACACCCCTCCAGTTCTGGCGTAATCCACACAAGGTACCATGGATATTCAGCTCTGCTACATCTGAATATCACAGCGAGCAGCCGTAGAACACGACCGCCAGCTGTGAGTTCCAGAGAATGAATGAGCTGCGCAATGAGCGGTGACGTCACTCAAGTCATTTGTTGTCACAGCTGGAGGTTCCCACGGTCCTTCACCTGTGATCGCAGGTAACCTGACCTCAGGTGGAGTTCACAAACATGCATCTCCTCGCAGAAAATCACATTTTTTTGGCCAAGAGATGCAGATTTGGTGCTGAAATTTTGACACCATATTCCTGCACCCAATGTACAACTCCTGGCAAAAAATACACGTTTGTTTGACGCATTTTTTTGCCACGGCTTTTTGGGCCAAGCTTTTTTGCTGCAAGTTTTGCTGCAGTTTTGTGCCAGGAGGTGCACATTTGGTGCTGAAATCGTCTGCACCAGATTTCAGCACCAAATTTGCACCTCCTGGCAGAAATTTGCATTTTTTTGGGCCAAGGGATGCAAATTTGGTGCTGAAATTTTGACACCATATTCCTGCACCTCCTGGCAAAAAAAATATTTTTTTTACACTTTTTTTGCTGCTGTTTTTTGCCGAGGATTTTTGTTGCGATTTTTGCCGCGGTTTTGTGGCAGGAGGTGCACATTTGGTGCTGAAATCGTCTGCATCAGATTTCAGCACCAAATTTGCAATTTTTTTTGTTACTTAAAAAAAAAAAAAAAAGACGTGCGGTCAACCCCAATTTTCATCCACAGCCAAGATAAAGCCAGCTGGGGGCTGGTTTTCTCAGCCCACAGTCGCCCGGTGTTGCCGCATCCATTAGGTGTGACAATCCCGGTGCTTTACCTGCTCTTCCCGAATTGCCCTGGTGCTATGGTGCTATCTGGGTAATAGCAGGGGTTAATAACAGTGCTCGGCTGCTACTAAACCCTAGATCAGTGATAGCACAGGCGTCTATGAGATACCTGCATCAATAACTTGTAAATGAAAGTAAATAAGTACAAACACAGAGAAAAATCCTTTATTTGGAATAGAACACAAAAACATACCCCCTGTCACCACTTTATTAACCCCCAACACACTCTCCAGGTCTGAAGTAATCCACACAAGATCCCACGCCGCTTTCAGCTCTGCTACATATTACAGTGAGCGGCTATAGAGAACGACCGCCGGCTGTGAGTGTACACTATGACTGAGCCGAGATGACTGCAGGCAGACGCTGTCATAGGCTGGGGGCGCATCTGACTGCAGCCAATCACAGTCGACCGGATGGCCAGTGGGCGGTGAAATCAGGGAAAGCTGTGTGTATGCGAAGAGCCTATTGCGAAGTACAGGAAGTGAATGCGTGACCCGGAAGCAGTTTGCCGCAATGACACCAAGTCTCTGTAAGTATTGTTTCCTTTATTTTGCCTTTAATTTGCCCAGTGCCAAATTTGGATCGTGCATCCAGAATCTCGGGCCCGGGTCTGGCACCCGGGCATCTTTGAAACCGCGCGGATCAGGACTTTTACAGTCCGGGTCCGCTCAGTCCTACGGTTAATAAACTTCTTGGATGTGGCGTTGAGCAGTTTGAAGGGTGTTGTTTTCAGAATGTTGTCACTTTTGGGTATTTTCTTTCACCTAGGCCTCTCAAAGTCACTGCAAACATGATGTGGTCCCTAAAAAAAAAATGGTTTTGTGAATTTTTTTGGAAAATGAGAAATTGTTGATTAACTTTGAACCCTTCCAACTTCCTAACACAAAAAATTGTTTCAAAAATTGCACTGATATAAAGTAGACATGTGGGAAATGTTAATTAACGGGAACCTGTCAGGTGCAATATGGACCCAGAACCACGAGCAGTTCTAGGTGCATATTGTTAATCCCTGCCTAACTGTCCCTGTATACACTAACATACATAAAGAGATCTTTAGAAAAAGTATTTCTAAAGATCTTCTACCATATGCTAATGAGCGCGGGGACTAGTCCCAAGGGTGTTGCTTCCCTTGCTAGTCGGCTCCATTAGCATGTTAGTATGCCCCTGTGAATGTGCTATCATGCTAATAAATGCTCAGCGTCAGAGGATGATCTCACTCACCTCTCCGCTTGCATCGCGGCCCGACGCTGGATTTCGGCTCAGTGCGCATGATCCTGGAGTGTCGGTCATGCGCACTACTTCAGTTTGAAGCCGGAATGCGTACATCCGACTTCATAGTGAGCATGACCAAAACTGGGTGTACGCATTCATAGGGGCATGCTAACATGATATGAGGGCAGACTAGTCGAGAGGTAACGCCCTTGGGACTAGTCCCTGCGCCCATTAGCATATAACATACGATCTTTAGAAATACTTTTTCTAAAGATCTCTTTATCTATACTAGTGTATACAGGGACTGTTAGGCAGGGATTAGCAATATGCACCCAGAACTGCTCGTGCATATTGCACCTGACAGGTTACCTTTAACTAGTTTGTGTGACATAACTCACTGGTTTAAGGGCATAAAAACTCACCGTTTGAAAATTGTGAAATTTTCGCCAACTTTCCAATTTTTCACAAATAAACACAAAAAATATCCTAATTTTACCAATATCATGAAGTTGAAGTACAATATGTCATGAAAAAAAAACAAACCATCTGAGAATCACCAGGATTCGTTGAAGCATTCCAGAGTTATAACCAGTCAAAGTGACACTGGTCAGAAATGCAAAAATTGGCCTGGTCATTAAGGTGAAAGCAGGCTCGGAGGTGAAGGTGTTAAGAAAAACCGGGCAAGAGGATTCATCCAAAAGTCCTCCTCCCAAGCTGGAGCCAGATTCTTCTTCGTGAAGAAAAAGGACGGTTCTCTTCGGCCATGTATCTAGTATAGAGGTCTCAATCATATCACGGTTAAAAATAATTTTCCGCTGCCGCTTATACCAGAATTATTCAAACAGCTTTGAGGTTACAGGATCTTCTCCCAGCTCGACCTCTGTGGTGCGTACAACCTCGTTGGGATACAGTCGGGTGACAAAGATAACTTTCAATACCCATGAAAGCCACTATGAGTATCAGGCAATGCCATTCGGGCTAAGCAATGCTCCACCAGTCTTCCAGGAATTTGTCAACGATATATTCCGAGATGTGCTTTACTGGTGCATGGTGGTGTACCTGGACCACATTCTGGTGTTCTCCCCTGACCTACCTACATAAAGGAGGAATGTTCATCAGATGCTGCAGAGACTTGGGGAGAATCTTCTTTACGCCAAATTTGAGAAGTGCCTCTTTGAGCGGTCTTCCCTCGATCCAGACAAGGTATCGGTGGTGCTGAAGTGGCCTTAGGGTAGTTTCACACTTGCGTTGAACGGTATCCGTTGCATTGCGTTGTGTAACGGATGCAACGGATGTGTTGCATATAGTGGCACAACGGATGCTGCAAAACAACGCAATTCGTTTTTTGTTTTTTTTTTACAGTTTTACCAGCGGCAGACTATTGTGAACGATCAGCTGATCGCTCCCTGCAGCCGGCCGCCGGGTGATCATCTGATCGCTCCCAGTAGCCGGCCGCCGGGTGATCAGCTGATCGTTCCCTGCAGCCGACCGCCGGTGATCAGCTGAGCGCTGTCACTTGCCGGCCGCCGGGTGATCAGCTGATCGCTCCCAGTAGCCGGCCGCCGGGTGATCAGCTGATCGCTCCCTGCAGCCGACCGCCGGTGATCAGCTGAGCGCTGTCACTTGCCGGCCGCCGGGTGATCAGCTGATCGCTCCCTGCAGCCGGCCGCTGGGTGATCAGCTGAGCGCTGTCAGTTGCCGGCGCCCGGGCATGCCGGCGGGCGGGCGCTCAGATGAGCGCAGTGACTTGCCCGCGGCCGGGCATGCTGGCGGCCGGTCGTTCAGTTGAGCGCTGTCGCTTGCCGACGGCCGGGCGCTCAGCTGAACGTTCGGCCACCGCAAGCCAAAATAAAGTTTGATTAAAAAAAAAAAAGAGCATGCGCAGTGAAATCCAGAGGATTCCGCTGCTCAAAACAACGTTACATGCTGCGTTCCTCCCGCTGGGCGGAAGCAACGGAGCGTCGCCCAGCGGAAGCTTTGCAGGTCCTTTTGGTACAATCCGTCACCCATACAAGTCTATGGGAAACAGCGGAATCCGTTAACGGATTCCGCTGTTTTCCAAAAGGGCGGATTGTAACGGAAGGAAATAAACGCAAGTGTGAAAGTACCCTTAGCCTGACAGAATAAAAGTGATCCAGTGGTTCCTCGATTTCACCAACTATCGTCAGTTCATCCCGCAACTCTCGTCCGGGATTCTCCCCAGCTTGGAGATTAGGAGTGGCGATACCTAATGGAGTTAGTAGTGCATCCAGTCATCATCTTCACCGACTACAAAAACGTGGCCTACCTACAGTCGGCTCAGAGGCTGAATCCATGCCAAGCTCAGTGGTCATTATTCGCCCTATTCGATTTCATTCTTTACTTCCGTCCAGCCGAGAAGAACTTCAAGGCAGATGCACTGTCCAGGTCGTTTCTGTTGGCCAATCAAGAGGAGGAGCCTCAGCACATTATCAAGCCTTCTAAGATGCTCACGTGGATCTAGTAGACGTGTCTCAAGTACCTCCCGGAAAGACGTTCGTTATTGAGGTTAACAGGAAGCATGTTCTGCAGTGGGGTCATTTCTCCAAGTTGGCCAGCCAAGCTGGACAGAAATGCAGTGGAACCTTGGTTAACGAGAACAATCCGTTCTGGGAGTGTGCTTGTTAACCAATTTACTCGTTCAGCAAAGCAAGATTTCCCATAGGAAGTCATTGCAATGCAGACAATTCGTTACACAACTTGTTAAATGTCCCATCCTGGTCTCCTATTGTGCCATTCCACACATGCACAAACACACACAAACACGCACAAACTCACACAAGCACGCACGCACATGCACATATTATGTTCACCATACCTTCCGTTCCATCGCCGGTCTCCTGGGACTTGCTGTTCGCTAGTACGGGCTGTGTATCTGGTAACCATCGCGATGAGGGAGGAACTTCCGCACCCAGAGCGCTGACGTCAAAGGCAGGAGCCGCTTGCATCTGATTGGTCAGCACGCTGCCTTTGACTTGCGGCTGATAGCTGAAGTTCCTGCTTCGTAGCGATGCTTGCGGATACACATCCTGGAGCGGTGAACTACAGGACCCAGAAGGCTGGCGATGGAACGGAAGGTACACATATTATGCTCACCTTACCTTCCGTTCCATCGTCGGTCTCCTGGGTCTTGTTGTTCGCCGCGAGGATTCCTCCCTCGTCGTAATGTACCGGCGAACTACAAGAACCAGGAGGCCGGTGATGGAAGGTAAGGTGAGCTGTTGTGAATGTTAGTTATGTTTTGGCTGCTGGGAGGCTCCCTCTGGTGGCCAGGAATGGTTTGGATTTGGACCAGGTGTGTTGTGCAGTGGGTGTTTCCTTTGCTAACTCTCTGCTTATTTACATCCTGGTCTGATTGCAGGCTGTTGCCGGATGTCAGTTGTTCTTTGTATCTCCAGCCTGCTTAATCCTGCTCTACACCACATCTTCCCCATATAAGTGCTTGCTCTTTATTTATTGTCTGGTTCTTTTGTTTATCTGGGTTTGTCATTTGCTGGGGTTGGTTTCAGTTTATTTGCTTGCAGTGATTCTCCCCCTTAGTGGATTGTTGACTTTGTTATGATTCTTGTATTCTGTTCATTGGTATGACAAGGGCACCTGGTATAGGACGGAGTTCAGATCGTGCGATCTGAGGGCCTTTTTGTACTATCAGGAAGTTGGTATTTTGCAGGGTTTTTCTCTGGCCACCATCAGTCCCTTTCCTGTCCTTTCCTATCTTAGTCAGCAGGGGCCTCACCTTTTGCTAATCCTGTCATCTATCTGTGTATTGTGTTTTTCCTATATCACCGCAGTCTTTGAATGTGGGGGGCTAGCTATTCTTGTCTATTTTCTGAGGCAGAGAGTTATTAATCTTTTCTACCTTTAGGATAGTTAGTTCTCCGGCTGGGTTCGCGGTGCACAGGATGTTAGTTCACCCCTCGGCTACTTCTAGTTGTGATGGTTAGTAAGGGGATGGCGGCCAGATTAGTTGCCAATGCTCTTGTCACCTTTTGCCAATGATTTGTGGTGGTCTTCCATGGTTCCGGATCATAACAGTGAGCATAATACTGTATGTGCGTGCGTGTTTGTGTGTGTTTTGTGCATGCTTGTGTGTATTTGTGTGGACTGCAAGAGCGGGTTAGAGCGCGGTGGATGTACGGAACTGGAAGTGTGTGCGGTGAGTATTTTACTCGTACAGCAAAGCTTTCTCGTAAACCGAGTTACATATTTACAGAAAGCTTTGCTTGTTAAGCGAAATTCTTGTTAACTGGGTTACTCGTTAAGCGAGGTTCCACTGTAGTCTATTCACCTGATCTGATGGCATTACTGGTGACCAGTGCTGCATCAAGATATTCTGGAGTTTGTTTCGGCTTGTCCCTTGTGCCTGCAACAAGACCTCTGAGAATCTTCCTACTGGACGACTACTGCCCCTACCAGTCCCATCCGCTCCTTGGCAGCATATGGACTTTATCACTGACATTTTACTCCACTGACTGGTTTGATCCTCTGCACCAGTGCTTGCTGAGCACTTCATGCAGCACGTCTTCTGGCTGCACGGCCTACCACTCTACATCGTGTCCGACAGAGGCATCTAGTTCACATCTCAGTTCTAGAGGGCAACCTGTAAGCTGCTGGATGTCACCTTGGACTTCTCATTTGGCTACCATCCACAGTTGAATGGCCAAGTAGAGTGGGTCTACTAGATCCTGATGAATTTCTTGTGGCACTTCGTCAACGAGTACCACAGCTATTGGGTCAAGTTGCTTTTGTGGGCGAAGTTCTCATGCAATAACCAAGTGAGTAAATGCTCTGCTAAGTCTCCATTTCACATAGTGTATGGACAGCAGACCCAAATATTATTTTTCAGTAGCGATAACCTCCGGCAACCCCAGCGGCTGATGCTCTAGTCAAGACTTTTTACGAAATTTGGAAGGAGACCAAGTCCTCCCTTAAGCAGTCTTTCATCTGAATAAAATGCGGATAAGAGACGCCTAGGCTTTCCTTCATTTCAGCCCAGAGAAAAGTTATGGCACTCTTCCAGATATGTCTGCCTGAAGTTGCTATCCTATAAATTCAGTCTCCATTTTATCGGCCCCTTCGAGGTGCTCCAGCGGATCAATGAAGTATCCTTCAAGTGAAAGCTTCCTGCTACCTTACATATTTCCATCTTGTTCCATGTGTCCCTTCTCAAGTACTGTCATGGTTAGGCATTACTAAAGAGATCCAGGTACCTGACCGCCCCCTATCAGTGAAAAAGACACCTTCAAGGTAAAAGCCATCCTTGGTGTAAAAAGGATTCAAGGTAAAACCTTCTTAGTGGAGTGGAAGGGGTTTGTTCCTGAGAAGAGGTCATGTGAACTCAGGCAGAATATTAATTCCCCTCTTCTCCTTAAGAGATTTCTGGAAAGGGGGGCTTAATGGGATGTTACTGTAACACCCTTACTGGTGCCCCCGCACTCCCACCCCTCACCCCCGGCAGGGTCGCTGGTATTCTCACCTTCCTTGATGTTCAGCAGAGGCTGCTCCTTCCCTGGTCCCTGCCACTGCCTCCTGGGGCCTGCACTCACTGCAAAGGCCTCATGGGAATGCTCTTGGTGCTTGCATGCACCTTGTCTTAAAGGGCCAGTGCGCCCTAGCCCTGGAAGTGCCTTAGGTGAGGTGTCTGGGGCAATGTGATCTATATGTTGCTCGTTTTCAGGTCCCTAAGTGCTGCAGCAGCTGTTTAGTGCTCTATTCTACATTGCTAATACTTCTTAATGGCTTTCATCTTGCCAGTCTTTGTGGAGTATATGACAAATAGTTGTCCTATGGTCATATTCTCCCACCTGAGCTGCGGATCTCTGCAGCTCTTCCAGTGTGACCATGAGCCTCTTGGCTGCTTCTCTAATTACTGCTTTCGTTGCTTGAGATTTCAGTTTTGGATAGGATATACTGTGACTGCTGTATACATTAAATAGGATACACTGAGACTGCAGTATATACATCATATAGGAGACACTGAGACTGCTGTATACATCACATAGGAGACAAAGAATCTGCTCTATATATCACATAGTGATTGTCATGGTTGTGTTATGCTTCACAGTCAGTCTTGTAGTTTCCGGCTGTAGAAGGTCACAGCATTTGGCTACACAAGCTGCTCTCTGACGTTCCCTTTTTCTCTGCCTGCCATTTATCCCTTTCTCTTTAGGACCCTGAAGATTTCCTCACTTTGCAGCTGTTAATCTTCAGCACTTCCCTTTGTGTCTTTAAATACCCTCATTTCCCCTTAAGCGGGCTTTACAAGCTACGATGTTATGATCCGGAACCATGGAAGACCACCACAAATCATTGATAAAAGGTGACAAGAGCATTGGCAACTAATCTGGCCGCCATCCCCTTACTAACCATCACAACTAGAAGTAGCCGAGGGGTGAACTAACATCCTGTGCACCGCAAACCAAGCCGGAGAACTAACTATCCTAAAGGAAGGAAAGATGAATAACTGTCTGCCTCAGAAAATAGACAAGAATAGCAAGCCCCCCACATTCAAAGACTGCGGTGATATAGGAAAAACACAATACACAGATAGATGACAGGATTAGCAAAACGTGAGACCCCCACTGACTAAAATAGGAAAGGACAGGAAAGGGACTGATGGTGGCCAGAGAAAAACCCTGCAAAATTCCAAATTCCTGATAGTACAAAAAGGCCCTCAGATCGCACGATCTGAACTCCGTCCTATACCAGGTGCTTTTGTCATACCAATGAACAGAAAACAAGAATCATAACAAATTCAACAAGCCACAAACACATGGACCCAAAGGAGCTATACTCCAAACAGAACTGCAGGGAGTTACCCAGCCAAGCAACTGAGGGGGAAAATCCCTGCATGCAAATAAACTGAAATCAACAAATGACAAACCCAGATAAGAGCAAAAGAACCAAACAATAAATAAAGAGCAAGCACTTATCTGGGGTAGATGTGGTGTGGAGCAGAATGTAGCAGGCTGGTGATACAAAGAACAACTGACATCCGGCATAGCCTGCTATCAGACCAGGATTTAAATAAGCAGAGAGTTAGCAAAGGAAACTCCCATTGCACAACACACCTGGTCGAAGTCCAAACCATTCCTGGCCACCAGAGGGAGCCTCCCAGCAGCCAAAACATAACTAACATTCACAACAGTACCCCCCCCTTGAGGAGGGGTCACCGAACCCTCACCAACGCCACCGGGTCGCTCGGGATGAGCATGATGGAAGGCGCGAACCAACCTGTCCGCATGAATGTCAGAAGCCACAACCCAAGAGTTATCCTCCTGCCCATAACCCTTCCATTTCACAAGGTACTGAAGCTGACGCCTACTGCAATGGGAATCCAGAATTTTTTCAACCTCATACTCCAGATCCCCTTCTACCAAAACAGGGTCAGGAGGCGCTGCTGCAGGAACTGTTGGCTCCACATGTTTCTTCAACAAGGACTTATGGAAGACATTGTGAATCTTAAATGACGCAGGCAGAGTCAAACGGAAAGATACAGGGTTGATAATCTCCGAAATCTTATAAGGTCCAATAAATCTGGGCTTAAATTTAGGAGATGGAACTCTCATAGGAATATTTTTATAGAGGACAACCACACCATGTCCCCTACTTTAAACCGGGGACCAACAGTCCGACGCCGGTTGGCAAACGTTTGGGCAGTTTCTTGGGACTGAAACAATTTATCCACTACCTGCCCCCAAATCTGCTGCATTCTGTTGACCACCGAATCCACCCCTGGACAGTCAGACGCTTCAAGCTGCCCTAAGAGGAACCTAGGGTGATACCCAAAATTGCAGAAAAAGGGGGACACTAATGTGGTAGAGCTAGCTCTATTGTTAAGGGCAAATTCAGCCAAAGGCAAAAATGAAACCCAGTCATCCTGATCCGCAGAAACAAAACACCGTAAATAGGTCTCCAGGGTCTGGTTAGCCCTTTCAGACTGACCGTTGGTCTGAGGATGAAACGCCGAGGAGAAAGACAGCTGAACACCCAATTTGGAGCAAAAAATCCTCCAAAACCTGGACACAAACTGCACCCCTCTGTCAGAAACAATGTTTTCGGGAATACCATGCAAACGAACAACATGTTGGAAAAACAAAGGCACCAACTCTGATGAAGATGGCAACTTAGATAGGGGAACCTAGTGGACCATCTTGGAGAATCTGTCACAGATCACCCAAATCACAGTCATTTTCTGAGAGACATTTAGGAAATAACATTTATGATTATGTACTTAATTGTAGAACACTGGGTAAAACAGACACAGAAAAAGACTTGGGTGTATGGGTGGATGGTAAACTTCACTTTAGTGGACAGTGTCAGGCAGCTGCTGCCAGGGCTAATAAAATAATGGGATGTATTAAAAGAGGTATAAGTGTTCATGAAAAAAATATAGTTCTACCTCTGTACAAGTCACTAGTGCGACCGCACTTAGAATACTGTGTACAATTCTGGTCACCGATATATAAGAAGGACATAGCTGAACTGGAGAGGGTGCAGAGAAGAGCGACCAAGATTATTAGAGGAATGGGTGGGCTGCAATACCAAGATAGGTTATTAAACTTGGGGTTATTTAGTTTGGAAAAACGAAGGCTTAGGGGGGATCTAATCACAATGTATAAATATATGAGGGGACAGTACAGAGACCTTTCCAAAGATCTTTTTACACCTAGGCCTGCGACTGGAACACGGGGGCATCCGCTACGTCTTGAGGAAAGAAGGTTTAATCATAATCACAGACGAGGATTCTTTACTGTACGAGCAGTGAGACTATGGAACTCTCTGCCGCATGATGTTATAATGAGTGATTCACTACTAACATTTAAGCAGAGCCTGGACGCCTTTCTTGAAAAATTTAATATTACCAGTTATGTATATTAGATTTTATGACAGGGTATTGATCCAGGGAACTAGTCTGATTGCCGGATGTGGAGTCAGGAAGGAAATTTTTCCCCATTGGAACCTGTTTGCCACATTGGGTTTTTTTTTGCCTTCCTCTGGATCAACATGTTAGGCTACGGGTTGAACTAGATGGACTTAGAGTCTCCCTTCAACCTTAAAAACTATGATACTATGATACTATGAGAGACGGGAAGCTCTGAAATAAAATGCATAGAGATGTGCATCCAAGGTTTCTTAGGTACCGGCAAAGGCAATAATAGCCCACTAGAACGTGAACAACAGGGCTTGGACCTAGAACAAACTCCACACGACTGCACAAAACGACGGACATCCCGGGACAGGGAAGGCCACCAAAAAGAGCGTCTCACAAGATCCCGAGTATCAAAAATGCCAGGATGACCCGCCAAAACAGAGCAATGAACCTCAGAGACAACTCGGTCTCTCTATTGGTCTGGGACAAACAGTTTCCCTGTAGGACATCTCTCAGATTTATCCCCCTGAAATTCCGCCAGTGCCAACCGCAGATCAGGCGAAATAGCCGAGAAAACTACACCATCGTTCAGGCTAGTAGACGGTTCGACAACCTCCAAAGAGTCAGCGCAGAAACTCCTGGAAAGGGCATCGGCCTTAACATTCTTGGTGCAAGGCAAAAAAGAGACCACAAAATTAAACCGGGTAAAAAACAAAGCCCACCTGGCCTGCCGAGGATTCAACCTCTTGGCCGATTCCAGATAGATGAGATTCTTGTGGTCCGTAAGCACCACAACTTGATGCCTAGCCCCTTCTAACCAATGCCTCCACTTTTCAAATGCCCACTTCATAGCCAATAATTCCCGGTTCCCCACATCATAATTCCATTCAGAAGGAGCAAACTTCCGAGAGAAAAAGGCACAGGGCTTAAGTTTACCTGAAGTAGCGTCTCGTTGAGACAGAACAGCACCTGCTCCGATCTCTGAGGCATCGATCTCAACCTGAAATGGGCGAGACACATCAGGTTGCTGCAGGACTGGGGCAGAAGTGAATCGCCTTTTAAGCTCCTGGAAGGCCACAATTGCCTCTGGGGTCCAATGCTCAGCATCAGCTCCCTTCTTTGTCAAATCGGTCAGAGGTTTGACAATGGCACAAAAATTGGCTATAAATTTACGGTAAAAATTAGCAAACCCCAAAAACCGCTGCAGGGATTTTAGAGAAGTCGGTTGCACCCAGTCGTAAATAGCCTGAACCTTAACCGGGTCCATTTCGATAGCGGAGGGAGACAAGATGAAGCCCAAAACGGAAATCCTTTGCACCCCAAAGAGGCACTTTGACCCCTTAACGTACAGTGCATGATCCTTAAGTATCTGAAAAACAGCCCGTACTTGCACAACATGAGAGTCCCAATCATCAGAAAAAATCAAGATGTCATCCAAATACACAATCAAAAATTTACCAATAAGGTCCCGAAAAATATCATTCATGAAGGCCTGGAAGACGGATGGTGCATTAGTGAGCCCAAAAGGCATCACTAGGTACTCAAAATGCCAATCAGGAGTATTAAAAGCCGTCTTCCATTCATCACCCTCCTTAATACGGATGAGATTATATGCACCCTTGAGATCCAGTTTCGTAAACCATTTGGCACTCTTCACTCTAGAGAACAGATCAGACATCAGAGGCAAAGGGTACTGATATTTGACTGTAATTTTATTAAGAAGACGGTAATCAATACAAGGCCTCAAGGAACCATCTTTCTTAGCAACAAAGAAAAAGCCAGCACCCAAAGGAGAAGATGAGGCCCGAATGTGCCCCTTCTCCAATGATTCCCTGATGTATGACCACATGGCATCATGTTCGGGCACAGACAAGTTGAAAATCCGCCCCTTGGGAAATTTACAACCGGGCACGAACTCAATGGCACAGTCACAGTCCCGGTGTGGGGGCAGAGAATCAGATTCCTGGTCATTAAATACATCACGGAAATCAGACAAGAAGGCCGGAACATCAACTGCCTGAGCAGACGTGGACGACACGGAAAGGTCCTGATGCAAACCTTGACAACCCCAATTAGCTACTGACAAGGATCTCCAGTCAAGAACTGGATTATGGGTCTGCAACCACGGAAATCCCAGTACCAAGGTATCCTGTAGATTATGCAATACTAAAAATGTACAAGTTTCCTGATGCGCTGGTGCAACTCTCATAGGCACCTGGGTCCAAAATTGGGGTTTATGTTCTGCCAAAGGGGTAGCATCAATGCCCCTTAAAGGAATAGGAGTTTGCAAAGGAACCTTTGGGAAACCACAATCCCTAGCAAACCCAAAATCCATCAAATTGAGCGCTGCCCCTGAGTCCACAAAGACAAATGCAGAAAAGGAAGACAATGAGCAAATCAATGTGACAGACAAAAGAAACTTTGGTTGCAAAGAACCCACAGTAACAGAAGTAGCCAATCTCCTTTCACGTTTAGGGCAGACAGATGTTATGAGAAGCGTCTCCACAATAGAAGCACAGTCTATTCTTCTGTCTGAACCCCTGCCGACTAGCATTAGAAAGGACCCTATCACACTCCATAGGCTCCAAAGGCTGTTCCACATGCACAAAACCAGCAGGTATCTTCCTGCGCTCACGTAAACGCCTATCATTCTGCATGGCCAAGGTCATAGAGGCATCAAGACCAAAAGGGACGGGAAATCCTACCATTACAGCCTTCACAGAATCAGCAACACCCTTCCGAAAAAGAGGCGCAAGCGCATCATCATTCCATTTGGTAAGGACCGCCCACTTTTCAAAATTTCTGACAAAACGTTTCTGCAGAATCCAAACCCTGAGTTAAGGACAACAAGAATTTTTCTGCTTGGTCCACAATATTGGGTTCGTCATATAATAAACCCAAGGCCTGAAAAAAGGAGTCCACATCACTGAGAATCGGATCATCATACGCTAAAGAGAAGGCCCAGTCCTGAGGGTCACCACGCAGTAAGGAGATGACAATCTTAACCTGCTGTACGGGATTCCCTGAGGACTTAGGGCGCAGGTCAAAAAATAATTTACAATTATTTTTGAAGCTCAAAAATCTCGACCTATCTTCCGAAAAAAATTCAGGAACGGGTATCTTAGGCTCAGCAAGGGGAGTCTGTGCAAGATAATGACGAACTTTAGCATCAAGATGAGCAACACGCTCACCCAATTCATCCATGCTAGAAAAAAGAAATCTTCCACGGAACCCAAAGAAGAAGAGGAAAAACACCAAATAAAAAAAAAAATTTTCTCAGCAGACTTTTTTTTTTTTCCCTTCTTAAGAGTAGCCTTTAAATTTGTTGGTTAGATGTACTGTTATGATCCGGAACCATGGAAGACCACCACAAATCATTGGTAAAAGGTGACAAGAGCATTGGCAACTAATCTGGCCGCCATCCCCTTACTAACCATCACAACTAGAAGTAGCCAAGGGGTGAATTAACATCCTGTTCACCGCGAACCCAGCCGGAGAACTAACTATCCTAAAGGAAGGAAAGATGAATAACTGTCTGCCTCAGAAAATAGACAAGAATAGCAAGCCCCCCACATTCAAAGACTGCGGTGATATAGGAAAAACACAATACACAGATAGATGACAGGATTAGCAAAACGTGAGGCCCCCACTGACTAAAATAGGAAAGGACAGGAAAGGGACTGATGGTGGCCAGAGAAAAACCCTGCAAAATTCCAAATTCCTGATAGTACAAAAAGGCCCTCAGATCGCACGATCTGAACTCCGTCCTATACCAGGTGCTTTTGTCATACCAATGAACAGAAAACAAGAATCATAACAAATTCAACAAGCCACAAACACATGGACCCAAAGGAGCTATGCTCCAAACAGAACTGCAGGGAGTTCCCCAGCCAAGCAACTGAGGGGGAAAATCCCTGCATGCAAATAAACTGAAAACAACCACAGCAAATGACAAACCCAGATAAGAGCAAAAGAACCAAACAATAAATAAAGAGCAAGCACTTATCTGGGGTAGATGTGGTGTGGAGCAGAATGAAGCAGGCTGGTGATACAAAGAACAACTGACATCCGGCATAGCCTGCTATCAGACCAGGATTTAAATAAGCAGAGAGTTAGCAAAAGAAACTCCCATTGCACAACACACCTGGTCCAAGTCCAAACCATTGCTGGCCACCAGAGGGAGCCTCCCAGCAGCCAAAACATAACTAACATTCACAACACTATGATATATCAAACGATATGTCATCGGAGTCACGTCGTAAGTGACGCACATCCGGCTCCATTTGACATATCGTAGCGTGTGACAGCTACGAGCGTCTGTTAACGAGCAAAAATACTCACCTTATCGTTGCTTGTTAACACGTCGCTCATTTTCTATAAATCGCACGTCCTTTTCTGCGCCGGTTGTTCATCGTTCCCGAGGCAGCACACATCGCTCTGCGTGACACCCTGGGAACGCTGAACTGCAGCTTACCTGCGTCCCGCTGGCAATGCGGAAGGAAGGAGGTGGGCGGGATGTTTACGTCCCGCTCATTTCTGCCCCTCCGCTACTATTGGCTGTCCGCTGTGTGACGTCGCGGTGACGCCGAACGTCCCTCCCCCTTCAGGAAGAGGATGTTCGCCACCCACAGCAAGGTCGTTTGGAAGGTAAGTACGTGTGACAGAGGGGTTACG
Source organism: Anomaloglossus baeobatrachus (assembly GCF_048569485.1). Lineage (NCBI taxonomy): Eukaryota > Metazoa > Chordata > Amphibia > Anura > Aromobatidae > Anomaloglossus > Anomaloglossus baeobatrachus. The sequence continues at coordinate 270,896,094 of NC_134357.1, read as the reverse complement.
ACTTTGTGCGACACGGGCAACAAATTGCCCATATCGCACAAATGATGGGGGCGGGTGCGATCAGAAAAGCGATCGCACGAGAAATTGAAGCATGTAAAGCAGCCTTTACTCTTTTCTGGTGAGAGATCTAATACCCTTGACAAGTCTTCAATGCAAGCAGTCAGCCTGTTTTTTTTCTGGAGAAACTTTGTTGTTGTTGCAGCTCCTCTCCCTGAGTCATCTGGAGATACTGTATTTGTTTACTTTCCCTGTATGGATTTCCCTGTGTGTTCTTTTGTTGTGTTAGAGCTTTGTGGGGTTGGCTAAGTGCTCATCCTATCTGTTCACTACCTAGGGCCTATTTCAGGGTCAGGTATTGAGAACCACTCACAGAGTAAGTACAGAAACTGGACCGTATCCAGTCTACAGGAGAGAGCCAGAGATCTGGGCCTGAACTACCATGGACTGAGTAAAGAGGCCTTAATTTATCTACTGGTGGGTGCAAGCCAGACCCCGTCCTCCCAGATGTCTGACAGACAAGCATTCGGGATGGGGATTCCTTCCCCAACAAGCCAGTGGTTGGTGTGGTTCGAAGAAGAGATGGCAGTTCTGGGCTTGGGTGTATCTCAGGGTTATAAGGAGGAGGCTGCTCACGGAGCACAGAGCAGACAAGAAGCAATGGAGTCCGGCAGAGGGAGTAATATGAGTTTGAGTGTAAACCCAGCGATCCAGGAGTCTGTACGGATTACCTGGGTGGACTTCAAGCCATTTGATGAGGCTTCCGGAGATGTGGAAGAGTTCTTCAAGGACTTTGAGTGGCAATGTGCCATGATGGAGGTGCCCCACTTTGGCTGGATGCGTTTGTTAGTGGGACTCCTGAACGTAAGCGTGGCAGAGGCTTATCGCACCATTGACTCACAGCATAATCGGGATTACAACATTGTAAAACGGACTATCCTGGATTACCATGCCATCACCCCAGACTCACATAGGGTACAGTTCCGAGACCTCTCATGCACCATGGGGGGGATCATTTAGGATATATGCCCATAAGATGTCCCAAGCATGTCGGAGATGGCTGGAAGCGGAAAATGCCTTCACTGTGGAAGAGGTTATACAGGTGTTTCTTTCTTATAGAACAATTTATTTACAAGTGTCCCTCGGGAATGGGTCAGAGAGTGCAGGCCGTGCACCTTGGATCAAGCTGCAGCCCTGGCTGATAAGGCCCTTACTATCCGACCACAATGGAGGAGACTTCTGGACAATAAGCCACAGCTTGCTCCTGCGCCCCGGCCCTCTCCAGTTATATCTGACCCTCCAAGCAGCCGCAGATCGATGACCACTATGGCTCACAATCCTGCAACCCAACAGTTCCGTCCATGCCCTGAGGGAATCACAGAGAAGAGATGTTATGGGTGCGGGCAGCCTGGGCACCTGCAATCCAGTTGTCACGCAAGGACTCGGAGGGACCTCCATGCACCTTCACCTTGTCCGGTGCATTCCATCCACCTGAGGAAGAGGTACAACCACCTCCACTGGAGTGTACCGCTGACCCCTGCACCATAGATGCCCCTCTTGGAGTGTATGGCCTCCGGCCTTTGTCATGAGGTTTTCCTACTGCCTTCTCCAGAATGCACATTGGAAGGTTGGAAGGAGTATGACGCAGAGGAGATGTTATTGATGTGGGCAGCCTGGGCATTTGGAAGATACTTGCCCTGTTGGTCAATTTAGGAATGACCTTAAACCAAATTGACCTGTTCATTCTCTACAGCCAAATACAATATGGGAAGAGTTCTCACCCCTTCAAGTTGACTTGCTTAATGACTCAGACACTCATGATCGGCCACTAGAGGTTTATGGGGTGCGATCCACAGCCCTGAGTTTCTTTCACCATCAAGGTAAGCACTTACAGGAGGTTGTGCTGCATGCACAGTCATTGGATTTTCTGACTTCGGGGCATGTCTCTCAATAGCTACTCCCCGAGTGGTTCGGCCAGAGGCGATACATTATGGACAAGGGATTGTTATTGAATTGGCTGGAGGACAAAGGAGGAATATCTCAAAGGTGACTGTAGATCTGGACTTTGGCTTTGGGGTCAAGCAATATGTGGTTGGGGTGATGAGCGGCCTGCCTGCAGATATTCTTCTAGAAAATGATGTGGGAGATCTACAATGCTGATTTGTGGGTGCAGGAAACACAGTTTGAGGGAAGGAGGACACAAAGGGAAGCTTATCCTTACAAGACTACCGCTGTGCAAGGGACTATCCACAGCTGAGCAACATGGACTTAAGTGAAGTGGCCAGAGGTCTGTGTAGACCTCATGGCACACTCACTTATTAAGAAGGAGGGAGAGGTTGTGATGGTGGAATATGGGGGGGTTGTGTGTGGTTTTGTGTGGGTTCATATTTTGGGCATGGTGCTCTGTCCATTCTGTGTATATTGTCCTGTTGAATTAGCTTGATCACCCCTGGCTTTTGTCCCTAAGTCTGGGAGAGGGGTGCCTGGCATCCACCTAAACTCTCTGTTTACCTTGGAGATAGTACAGTCTGTCGGAGAACTTCAAGAGACAAGGAAGAAGATTGATCCTCTGGGGGGAAAAGCTGCAGTTACAGACAGCACCCTAGAGAGCCGTTGAGAAACCCCCATTTGCCTGGAAAAGGACTGCTGGAGGATTGTGACTCATCGGGTCTTTTATCCCATTACTGGACTATTTTACCCTCTGTGTGGTTGATTATTTGATGGACAATCTGGATTGCATGTGTCGCGGGCGGAGGAGGGGACGCCGCGCTCTCCCTCCCACTGCTCGGGTCCGGCTGCCGCGGCTGCTGCGGCCTGCTGCTGCTCGGTGGCTCGAGCGATGGGCCGGATCCCGGGGACTCGAGCGGCGCTCCTCGCCCGTGAGTGAAAGGGGATTGGGTTTTGGGATAGTTTATTGTCCGTGACGTCACCCACGGTTGTGGTGATTAAGTGGACACCACCGCTGCTCTGTCTGGGGAGCCCGGGAGTGATGGTATGGAGCAGCCAGTTGTTGATTTGCCCCTCCGTGGGTAGGGGTTTTGGTGATCCCGGGGCCCAGTGATGGGGTTGGTATGGTGGACAGGCGGGTATGGGGCCTGTGGAGGTGCAGGGGCGCAGGGGGCAGCGCTGTGCCGCACGGCACGGAGGTACTCACTCAGCCAGTAAACACGACACAGTTCTCGGTAAACAAACGGCTGGTAGGACGGGTCCCTCGGACGGTTACGGTGCTGCTGTTCCCTGCAGTTAGCGGTGACGGTCACTTCCCTGCACCTATGTAATGTCTCTTGGTAGCGATGGGTTCCCACCGGTTACCCGCTCCCCAGCTTGGATATGGGCCGGAGGAGCCCTTCTCTTGCCCGCAGGCGCTGGCCCTGGGAAACTGGTGTCTCCCCTTAACGGTCGGACTGTTGCCTTCAATCGGGACTTGGTTGTTAGGAGACAGAGGTCCCCTTCACTGACGGATTTGGCAAATTATGGCGACTCCTAGCCTTGCCGGGATCCGAAAGGCCCCTGCCCTGGTGCTGACTGTTCTTCGTATACTGCTCCGGTACCGCCGGGTCACCACCCATCCGCGGTCCTTCCAGCAACCTCCAAGCAGTCCCCCTGCAGACTATCACCGCCGTCTGCTGACCTTGCTGTCTCAGTCCGGGGCACACACCCGGACCAACTTCAGGCTTGCTAACTGTCACTTAGTTTTCCACTTTAACTCCTCTCTCAAGCTCCTCTACCACTTCCTTCCACTTCACTCCCCTAGCTTGAAGTGCCTGGTTCTCCCACCTCCAGGGCTGTGAACTCCTCGGTGGGCGGAGCCAACCACCTGGCCCACCCCCTGGTGTGGACATCAGCCCCTGGAGGAAGGCAACAAGGATTTTAGGTTAGCCTAGGTGTACCTGCCGGGAATGTGGGGTGCATGTGATGTTGTGACCTGTGACCCCTGGCTTGCCCAGTGCGTCACACATGGAATAAATATTCTTTGGATTTTTCATTCATCTCTTGCTCTGTTGATTATGTGATATAAGAGAAGGACCCCATGACAAAGAGAAATTAGCCATTGTTTCCAGTCAGACTGACAGAGCCCTTTTATCCATGTTAGGCACATCTGTGGCGCACCAGAGTTTAGGTGCAATGCTCCTGACAGGCATAGGTTAGAAAATTGCATATAATATTTAGTTATCTCAATTTCAGGGCTCTAAAAGTAATCAGTGACCTTCATAGGGATGTCATAAAAGAGGGTATACACAATCAGATGCAAAACCCCTCATTTAATAACCATAAAATTGATAAGTACTCAAATTTCATAATTTCCGCCAAATAGCCTCCAGTTTTTAAGACTTAACTACGGTATTACTAAACAATAAAATTAGTTAAACTTGTAAGTCACTTAAATGATACTAGTGTCAAGTTCACTCAGATTCACATGTTAAAAACTCAGCAGAAGAAACACATTGGCAGAGAGAAAAGCAAGGTTGGCAGATCATACTGTATCTAGTTCAGTCGTCAAAATAAAGGAAATGTATTAGGGTCTTGAATCCTTTGAGATTTATCATAAGGCTACATTTTTCAATGCCGTCACCTTCTATTCCCCAAAGTTTTTCCAAACTCGTATGCTACTGATAGATATAGCAAGACATTGAAAGCCCCTATTTCAATTACATCTGTGGGTCTGATGTCACTCTCTTTGGAGAATTTGCCTTTAATGGATTCAATTTACTGGTTTGGACAATAGTGTCAAGAATGTTGTCAGTGAATAAATTATTCCAACATTCGACTGAATTCTTAGCACTTCCTACAACTCCAGGAAGGAGAGTAACATGTGAGATACCCTATGACAATTTCTCCTGAGTTGCGTATTGGTCTTTTTGGTCTTTTTATCTCTTTCCAAATAATAGGTGTTATCTGTATCTTGTTCATCTTTATCATCTCCATCAGTCTTCTCGCCATCTTGCTCCATTCCTGAATCGCGTTGCCATTCTTCCACCTCATCTTGAGATTTGCTGTCCCTCTCTTCCACTAAATCCTCAGTCAGTGTGGGGTCTCCCTTCTCATCATTTTCCAATAACTTCCTCACTTCTTTGATATGACATGAAGAGGGTTAGAAAAATGATAGATTTTCTGTCATTTGAAGCAGAGAATCTGAAGCAAGAGATATTAGTACATGTTCAAAAGCAATGTGCCTTAGAGGCCACCCTCCTATGTATAAAAGAAAATCTACTTTTTTCTATGAAATAGCCAAAACTTTGCATTATTCATTCGTGAAACAAGCAAAATAAACAATTGTAATGAAAAAACCCCCCAGACATTACCGCAGACTATCAGGTAGCAAACGTACTGGAAGCAGGTAGCGGAGGTATGGGAAGCTATAGGCAGAAAAAAGATTGGTAGCAGAAGTATTGGAAACAACAGGCAGTCAAGAGACAAAAAGCAGAGGCAGTGAAAGCCCAGGAATAAAGGAGACTGGAAGCAAAAGGTGGACCGATGACCAGTAGCAGAGGTACTGGAAGCTGCAGGGAGACAGGACCCAGGAACACTGAAAGTGTTAATACAAAGACACAGGTGTGTCTTAAGGTACCGTCACACTAAACAACTTACCAGCGATCCCAACAACGATACAACCTGATAGGGATCGCTGGTAAGTTGCTAGGAGGTTGCTGGTGAGAGGTCACACAGTCAGACGCTCCAGCGATCCCACCAGCAACCTGACCTGGCAGGGATCGCTGCAGCATCGCTACACGGGTTGCTGGTGAGCTGTCACCAGCAACCAGTGACCAGCCCCCAGCGACGCACTGAAGTGATGCTGCGCTTGGTAACTAAGTTAAATATTGGGTAACCAACCCGATATTTACCTTGGTTACCAGCGCACGCAGCTACACGTGCAGGGAGCAGCGCACACCGCTTAGCGCTGGCTCCCTGCTCTCCTAGTTACAGCACACATCGGGTTAATTACCCGATGTGTGCTGCAGCTACATGTGCACAGTGCAGGGAGCAGCGCACACCGCTTAGCGCTGGCTCCTTGCTCTCCTAGTTACAGCACACATCGGGTTAATTACCCGATGTGTGCTGCAGCTACATGTGCACAGAGCAGGGAGCAGCGCACACCGCTTAGCGCTGGCTCCTTGCTCTCCTAGTTACAGCACACATTGGGTTAATTACCCGATGTGTGTTGCAGCTACATGTGCACAGAGCAGGAGCCGGCACTGACAGTGAGAGCGGCGGAGGCTGGTAACGAAGGTAAATATCGGGTAACCAAGGACAGGGCTTCTTGGTTACCCGCTGTTTACCGTGGTTACCAGTGTCCGCAGAAGCCGGCTCCTGCTGCCTGCACATTTAGTTGTTGCTGTCTCGCTGTCACACACAGCGATCTGTGCTTCACAGCGGGACAGCAACAACTAAAAAATGGCCCAGGACATTCAGCAACAACCTACGACCTCACAGCAGAGGCCAGGTTGTTGCTGGATGTCACACACAGCAACATCACTAGCAACATCACTGCTACGTCACAAAAGTTGTTCGTTAGCAGCGATGTTGCTAGCGATGTTGCTTAGTGTGACGGGGCCTTTATGTAGGCGTAGAGAGACTATCACATGGGATTATGACAGGTCACTTCCAAGCCTGAAGGGGAGCACAACAGGGTGAGTGGATGAAAGCCTGGATCTTAAACAGGTGTGTAACAATACTGCCCTCTTAGGGCCCTTTCAATATTTAGTCCGTAGAAAGTGGATATTAGTGTGAAATCTTTAGATCAAGAAGGATGTCCTTTTTGTCTCCAATCATCTCTGCTTAAGACCCTATTCCTTCCAGTCTATCAAGTAAAAGACATTACCATACTCTGTATCTGGATCAAAAGAAGACACAGGGACAGTCTTGACCAAAGAAGAAAATCTATTGAGGAACAGTGGACATAGAAAAACATGAAAGGCATTAGGGATTTTCAGAGTAGGAGATAGTTTAAGACGGGAGGTGACCGAGTTTATTTGCTCAATAATTTGGAATGGGGAAATAAACTTGACTGCCAGTTTTTTCAGAGAGTCTATAAACAGATGTTTTTAGTAGAGACTGGAGAGCCATACTTTATTTCCGGGAGAAATGTTGGGCACAGGTCAGCGGTGTATAATAAACATTCTTCTAAGCTCTTGCTGCAGCTACTGGTAAATTGGCTTGTACCTTAGTCCAGATTTTATGGCTGTCCTGATAGACGCCATTCATAGTAGAAAGTACGCTTTTAGCTGTAATAGTTAAATGAAGACGAGGTTCTCGACCTAAAAGGTGCTTTACACGCTGCGACATCGCTAACGATCTCGTTAGCGATGTGACACGCCAGATCGCAGATGCGATCTGCCGAGATCGCACATGTGACCGGCGCTATAAAAATGACCTATGTGCGATCTTGGCAGATCGCATCTGCGATCTGACATGTCACATCGCTAACGAGATCGCTAGCGATGCCACAGCGTGTAAAGCACCCTTTACTCCATAACAAATGGAGACTTTCCAGAAAATTCTGAATTTTTACCCACAAATTTGACCCAAAGGAGCAGAGCTAGTCAGTTATCTTGGTGGGAGTTGGAGAATATTCATAAATACTGTTCCATGGATTTAATTCAGTGTTCTCATTACTTTGGGTGTGATAGGCTGAAGAGAAGTCAAGTAAAATTTTTAAATTCATGCAGAGTGCCCTTCAGAGCCTGGAAACAAATTGAATAACAGTCAGAGACTCTGAGCTGGAAGACCATGGAACTGGAAAATTTGTTTAAAAAACACTAGCGCCAACTGTGGAACAGATAGAAGACCAGGTAAGAGCACAAAACAAGACATATTGGAGAATTGATCCATTACAACCATACAATTAGTAGTGAACCCCTACACTTCAGGAATATTAGTAGGGATCTCAGCCCAAGGCTCTTGTGGAATTGGAGAGGATTGAGAAGTGCTTGACGAGAGGTTTTAAATGACACACACTGAAGGCAGGATACTATGAACTCCTTGACGTCTTGTCTCCATTTGCGCCACAAGTAGAAATGGGAGAGAAGTTCAACAGTATGTTTAACTCTCGGGTGATGGGAGTGGAGAGCTGAATAAGCCCAGGATAAGACCTTCCAGCAAGAGTGCCTTTAAACATAAGAAAGTCCCTTAGATTGTGAACTGGAGGAAGAAGAGATGGCAACAACAATATGTTCAAGTTTAATTAAATGTGAAGGCGGATCATCAGCAGCATTAGATGATTCAAAGGCCCAGGACATAGCATCAGCCCTGCAGTTTTTCTCAACAGGTGGATAGGAGGATGAAATCAAATCAGAAAAAGAGTGACTATGAAGCGCAGCAGGGATTCAGCCTATGATCAGACTCGAGGTCCTTGTGGTCAATTATAAATCATCCCATTAAGAAAATTTGATATTCCTTAAAGCCCAATTTTATGGCTAAAAGTTCACGGTCACCAGTGGAATAATTCCCCTCTGCTAGGGAAGATTTCCTGAAGAAGAATCCACGGGAAGATTTCCTGAAGAAGAATCCACGGGAAGATTTCTTGGTGTAGAGTAATTTTGCAAAGTACTGATTTTATTCCAAGAGTGAAGACATCCACTTCAAGGAAGAATGGTCTGTTCACATCAGGATGGTGCAGGACTGTAGCAGTAAAAAAACAAGACTTGAGTTCTTCAAAGACTTGGACAGCATATTCTGACCAGTTCTTGGAATTAGCGCCCTTCTGAGTTAGGGCATTCAGTGGGGCAACCACTTGAGAGTATTTTTCAATAAACTAGCGGTAAGAATTAGCAAAGCCAAGGAATCTTTGGAGAGCCTTAAGACTGACTGGCTGTGGCTAATCCAATATGGTGGAAACTTTCTCTGGGCCAATACGAAGACAACCAGAAGAGATGATGTAGCTGAAGAATGACAATCTTTGACACTCAGACATTTTCCCAACCTGTCACAGAGATCATTTTTCAGAGTCTCATTAGAACGTAGCAGACATGAAGTCGATGGGATAGCAGAGGAAACTACATGGAGGGAGTATAAGAGGCTGTTATTATGGGATAGCAGAGGAAACTACATGGAGGGAGTATAAGATGCTGTTATTATGGGATAGCAGAGGAAACTACATGGAGGGAGTATAAGAGGCTGTTATTATGGGATAGCAGAGGAAACTACATGGAGGGAGTATAAGAGGCTGTTATTATGGGATAGCAGAGGAAACTACATGGAGGGAGTATAAGAGGCTGTTATTATGGGATAGCAGAGGAAACTACATGGAGGGAGTATAAGAGGCTGTTATTATGGGATAGCAGAGGAAACTACATGGAGGGAGTATAAGAGGCTGTTATTATGGGATAGCAGAGGAAACTACATGGAGGGAGTATAAGAGGCTGTTATTATGGGATAGCAGAGGAAACTACATGGAGGGAGTATAAGAAGCTGTTATTATGGGATAGCAGAGGAAACTACATGGAGGGAGTATAAGAGGCTATTATGGGATAGCAGAGGAAACTACATGGAGGGAGTATAAGAGGCTGTTATTATGGGATAGCAGAGGAAACTACATGGAGGGAGTATAAGAGGCTGTTATTATGGGATAGCAGAGGAAACTACATGGAGGGAGTATAAGAGGCTATTATGGGATAGCAGAGGAAACTACATGGAGAAAGTATAAGAGGCTGTTATTATGGGATAGCAGAGAAAACTACATGGAGGGAGTATGAGGCTTTTATTATGGGATATCAGAGGAAACTACATGGAGGGAGTATAAGAGGCTGTTATTAAGGGATAGCAGAGGAAACTACATGGAGGGAGTATAAGAGGCTGCTATTATGGGATAGCAGAGGAAACGACATGGAGGGAGTATAATATGGGATAGCAGAGGAAACTACATGGAGGGAGTATAAGAGGCTGCTATTATGGGATAGCAGAGGAAACGACATGGAGGGAGTATAATATTATGGGATAGCAGAGGAAACTACATGGAGGGAGTATAAGAGGCTGCTATTATGGGATAGCAGAGGAAACTAAATGGACGGAGTATAAGAGGCTATTATGGGATAGCAGAGGAAACTACATGGAGGGAGTATAAGAGGCTGTTATTATGGGATAGCACAGGACACTACATGGAGGGAGTATAAGAGGCTGTTATTATGGGATAGCACAGGACACTACATGGAGGGAGTAAAAAAGGCTGATATGGATTAGCAGAGTACACTACATGGTGGGAGTATAAGAGGCTGTTATTATGGGATAGCAGAGGAAACTACATGGAGGGAGTATAAGAGGCTGTTATTATGGGATAGCAGAGGAAACTACATGGTGGGAGTATAAGAGGCTGTTATTATGGGATAGCAGAGGAAACTACATGGAGGGAGTATAAGAGGCTGTTATGGGATAGCAGAGGAAACTACATGGTGGGAGTATAAGAGGCTGTTATGGGATAGCAGAGGAAACTACATAGAGGGAGTATAAGAGGCTGTTATTATGGGATAGCAGAGGAAACTACATAGAGGGAGTATAAGAGGCTGTTATTATTGGATAGCACAGGACACTACATGGAGGGAGTAAAAGAGTCTGTTATGGTATAGCAGAGGAAACTACATGGAGGGAACATACCCTGTGTGCAGAATTCTTAGGCAAATGAGTGTTTTGCTCACATGTTGTCCTCCTCCAAGCTGTATAGGCTTGAGAGCAAACTACCAATTAAGTAAATCCGGTGATGTGCATCTCTGTAATGAGGAGGGGTGTGGTGTAATGACATCAACACTCTACATAAGGTGCGCTTAATTATTAGGCAACTTCCTTTCCTTTGGCAAAATGGGACAGAAGAGATATTTGACGGGCCCTGAAAAGTCCAAAATTGTGCGATGTCTTGCAGAGGGATGCAGCAGTCTTGAAATTGCCAAACTTTTGAGGCGTGATCACCGAACAATCAAGCGTTTCATGGTAAATAGCCAACAGGGTCGCAAGAAGCGTGTTGGGCAAAAAAAGGCGCAAAATAACTGCCCATGAATTGAGGAAAATCAAGCGTGAAGCTGCCAAGATGCCATTTGCCACCAGTTTGGCCATATTTCAGAACTGCAACGTTACTGGAATATCAAAAAGCACAAGGTGTGCCATACTCAGGGACATGGCCAAGGTAAAGAAGGCTTAAAAACGACCACCTCTGAACAAGAAACAGAAGATAAAACGTCAAGACTGAGCTAAGAAATATCTTATGTCAGAGGACCATCCATAGAATACTAGAGCCTGTTATGGGATGTCAGAGGACCATACATAGAATACTAGTACCTGTTATGGGATGTCAGAGGACCATCCATAGAATACTAGAGCCTGTTATGGGATGTCAGAGGACCATACATACAATACTAGAGCCTGTTATGGGATGTCAGAGGACCATCCATAGAATACTAGAGCCTGTTATGGGATGTCAGAGGACCATACATACAATACTAGAGCCTGTTATGGGATGTCAGAGGACCATCCATAGAATACTAGAGCCTGTTATGGGATGTCAGAGGACCATCCATACAATACTAGAGCCTGTTATGGGATGTCAGAGGACCATACATACAATACTAGAGCCTGTTATGGGATGTCAGAGGACCATACATAGAATACTAGAGCCTGTTATGGGATGTCAGAGGACCATCCATACAATACTAGAGCCTGTTATGGGATGTGAGAGGACCATACATACAATACTAGAGCCTGTTATGGGATGTCAGAGGATCATACATAGAATACAAGAGCCTGTTATGGGATGTCAGAGGACCATCCATAGAATACTAGAGCCTGTTATGGGATGTCAGAGGACCATCCATAGAATACTAGAGCCTGTTATGGGATGTCAGAGGACCAGCCATAGAATACTAGAGCATGTTATGGGATGTCAGAGGACCATGCATAGAATACTAGAGCCTGTTTTGGGATAGCAGAGGACCATACATAGAATACTAGAACCTGTTATGGGATGTCAGAGGACCATACATAGAATATAAAAGCCTGTTATGGGATGTCAGAGGACCATATGTCGCGGGCGGAGGAGGGGACGCCGCGCTCTCCCACTGCTCGGGTCCGGCTGCCGCTGCGGCTGCGACCTCGGCTGCTCGGTGGCTCGAGCGATGGGCCGGATCCCGGGGACTCGAGCGGCGCTCCTTGCCCGTGAGTGAAAAGGGGATTGGTTTTGGGGGATTTATTGTCCGTGACGCCACCCACGGTTGTGGTGATTATGTGGACACCACCGCTGCTCTGTATGGGGATCCCGGGAGTGATGGTATGGAGCAGCTAGATGTTGGCCCTCCCCTCCGTGGGTAGGGGGGTTGGTGGTCCCGGGGCCCGATGATGGAGAGTTAGAATGGTTGACAGGCGGGTTATGGAGCCTGTTGAGGTGCAGGGGCGCAGGGGGCAGCGCTGTGCCGCACGGCACGGAGGTACTCACTCAGCCCAAGGATGATGACACAGTTCACGGTAAACAAGCGGTTGGTTGGACGGTTCCCTCGGACGGCTGCGGTGTTGATGTTCCCTGCAAGTTAGCGGTGACTGTCTCTTTCCTGCACCTAAAAACGGTTGTTGGTAGCGATGGATTCCCACCGGTAACCCGCTCCCCAGCTTGGATATGAGCCGGAGGAGCCCCTCTTTTGCCCGCAGGCGCTGGCCCTGAGAAACTGGTGCCTTGGCGGTGGCGGTGTCTCTCCAATATGGTTGGACGGTTGCCTTCAATCGGGACTTTAGCTGTTGGGAGACCCAGGAGGTCCCCTTCACTGACGGATTTAGCAAATTCACGGCGACTCCTAGCCTTGCCGGGATCCGAAAGGCCCCTGCCAATGGTGCTGGCTTCTCTTCGTATAGCGTTCCGGTACCGCCGGGCCACCACCAGTCCACGGTCCTTTCGGCAACCTCCGATCAGCCTCTCCTGCAGACGGTCACCACCGTCTGCCAACCTTGCTGTCTCAGCCCGGGGCACACACCCGGACCAACTTCAGGCTCTGTTGCTGTCACCTTCTCTTCCACTTTTACTCCTCTCTAGCTCCTCTACCACTTCACTCTAACCTCAACTTCAGCTCCAACTAATCTGCCTGGTTTTCCCGCCTCCAGGACTGTGAACTCCTTGGTGGGCGGAGCCAACCGCCTGGCCCACCACCTGGTGTGGACATCAGCCCCTGGAGGAAGGCAACAAGGGTTTTGTGTTCTGACCTTGGTGTTCCTGCAGGTAATGTGGGTTGTGTGGTGGTGTCATGACCTGTGACCCCTGGCTTGCCCAGGGCATCACACATACATAGAATACTAGAACCTGTTATGGGATGTCAGAATGTGACGCCCTGAGCAAGCCAGGGGTCACAGGTCATAACACCACCACACCCTACACCCCAGATAGGAACACCAAGGCTAACCAAAAATCCTTGTTGCCTTCCTCCAGGGGCTGATGTCCACACCAGGGGGTGGGCCAGGCGGTTGGCTCCGCCCACGAGGAGTTCACAGCCCTGGAGGCGGGAAAACCAGGCAGTTCAGTAGAGAGATGAGTTTAGGGAGTGAAGTAGAAGGAAGTGGTAAAGGAGGACAGTGAGAGTAGTGACAGAAAAAAGTGACAGTTTGTAAAGCCTGAAGCTGGTCCGGGTGTGTGCCCCGGACTGAGACAGCAAGGTCAGCAGACGGCGGTGACTGTCTGCAGGAGAGGCTGCTTGGAGGTTGCCGAAAGGAGCGTGGACGGGTGATGGCCCGGCGATACCGGAGCGGTATACGAAGAGCAGTCAGCACCATTGGCAGGGGCCTTTCGGATCCCGGCAAGGCTAGGAGTCGCCGTGAATTTGCCAAATCCGTCAGTGAAGGGGACCTCTGGGTCTCCCAACAACCAAGTCCCGATTGAAGGCAACAGTCCAACCGTTAGAGAGAGACACCGCCACCGCCAGGGCACCAGTTTCTCAGGGCCAGCGCCTGCGGGCAAAGTAGGGCTCCTCCGGCCCATAACCAAGTCGGGGAGAGGGTTACCGGTGGGAACCCATCGCTACCATCATCATCTCAGGTGCAGGAAAAGGGACCGTCACCGTCAACTACTGGGGAAAAGCAAGTGCAGCCGTCCGTGAGAACCGTCTTTCCAGCCATGTGTTTTACCGAGAACTGTGTCTCTGTCTCAGGCTGAGTGAGTACCACAGTGCCGCAAGGCACAGCGCTGCCCCTGCGTCCCTGCACCCCGTCAAGCCCTGCACCAGCCCCACCATCCCTCATCACCCACCTCATCACTGGGCCCCGGGACAACCACCCCCTACCCACGGAGGGGAGAACTAAAAACTTTGCTGCTCCCTGTCACCGCTCCCGGGATCCCCATACAGAGCAGCGGTGGTGTCCATACAATCACCACAACCGTGGGTGGCGTCACGGACAATAAACTTTCCCAAAAACCAATCCCCTTTCACTCACGGGCGAGGAGCGCCACTCGAGTCCCCGGGATCCGGCCCATCGCTCGAGCCACTGAGCAGCAGCAGGCCGCAGCAGCCGCGGCAGCCGGACCCGAGCAGTGGGAGAGCGCGGCGCCCCCTCCTCCGCCCGCGACAACTTGACGTCACGAACAGGATCTTACCGCTCTGCCGTTGGGTAGAGGTGCGCCTTGTTACCGCTGGAGGAGTCCGGCCAGAAAATTGCAGAAGCCGCCATCTTTGGCGCGAAAAGTTCCCGCTCGAGTGTCTTCTCGAGTAGTGGAGGCGCGAAGGCCAAGACCCCGCCCCGATAGAGGAGGGGCCGGAAAGAGGCTAAGGGGGATGAAATGGCGACTGAGCGCATGTAGCCGCGGCTATAAAAGCAGGGACGCCAGGACTCTGCAGCGATACTGGGTTCCTGGAAGACCTCGTCACCAAGATGCATAACCCAACTCCCAACGAGGAAGCCCCCGCGCCCGGCACAGCAGCGTGGATAGAGAACCGGACTACCCCGCTGAGTCATCGTCTGCAGGCCCGGATGCAGCTCCTCCTGGAGGAGTGGGAGGCCGACATGGCGGACGTGGTGGCTGCTATGCGGAGATGCGAGGTGGAGGAAGATTTGGAGGAATGGGTAAGCGACCCACGTCCCTGTATCCCTGAGGGGTCGGCCATCGCGGCTGAGGGGCCCGGCCGACACCCGTTCACCCTGCTGCCTCCCCCGATGCCCGTCGTTAGTCGCTGCCGCCCCGCCACAAGGCCCGCTACCTGCCCAACCGGTAGCGGTACCCTGCCAATCCGCCCCGGCGGACCAACCGGCTGCAGACGCCCAGGATGTCCCTGGATCACTCTTGGGAGAATCGCTAGGACCGCGGCCCCTTAATGAAAATGTGCCAGAAGCCCCGGCAGTGATTGTGCCAGAGCCCGAGCCCGGGACCGTGGCATGGATGAAAGCCCGGGTGATTCAATTCCACCAACATCAGCAGGATCAGATCTTCAGGATGATGGAGCAGTGGACCAACGAGGTGGAGATACTGATTGCAACTGCTCCGATGTACGGGAGGGGAACAGATGTAACAGAACCGACTGGTGACCCACATCCTTATGTCCTACCAGGACCGGCCGCTTCGGCTGAGGGGCCCGGCCTAGTCTCGACCTATGCATCACCCTTGCCGTTACTTATGGGGCGCCTCAGTGTAAACTCACCTGACCTGCTGCCCCATGCTACTGCGGAAGAATCTGATGTGCTGGATGCGGGAGGCCAGGAAGCTGTGGCAGTTGGCGGCAACCCGCCTGACGCAGGAATAGTTGATGATGGCTCCGGCCCCGGCGCCGTGTTCACTGCTGAGTTTGAGGGGGCAAGTGAGCGTGCCCGCTATGAAGGAGATCCAGTGGTTTTCTACACCCCACGCACCGGTGGAAATGGATACCGGGCACCCCTGTCACAGCAGGCATGTCAGTGCATGTTTGATATGCTGGTGGCGGAGGATGGGTCCGCCTCAGCAGAAGAATCTGAGTAGGGCAGCGGAGCACCGTTGCACCGTCCCCGTTGGGACCGAAGAAAGTTTTAAAAAGTTTGCCAAAGATGAAAAATGAGAAAATGATTACCGTGAAAGTAACCTGATTGTCTACCGTGATTTGGAAACCGGCCGTTGCCGGCACCGTTGTCCCCGTGGGGACCATCTAGCTGCATAGGAACTCCTATGGACAAGTCCGTGAACTTGCAGGGCAACCACAAACGTTAAGTGGGTTGTAAATAAAAATCTGTTGTTGCAGCTACCGTTACCGTCTCCGGAGAGGCAGGTTGGAGGGAGGGCCTGCAGTGGAGCAGGCTGGGGCCCAGCCACCACATGAACCGGTGGCTACCCTCTGGAGGGGAAGGACAGATCCCGCTCGGGTAACTGGTTCAGGACTGGGGTCAAGGGGTGCTGCCTGGGTTTTAGGGGCATCATCAGGGCCAGGTTACTTGGGTGGGAGAGAGCGGCAGCCGCAACCGTTTTAATGTTACCGTTTTGCAACGTTTAAGTACCGAACCTCCTGATGTGGGATGAAGTTATTCTATTTGTATGTCATGTCTTTTTATATCTTTTCAGAAAATAAAACTGGTGTTGGACGGGCAGCCCGCGGACGGTCTGCATTTTGCTAAGGGGGAATGTGACGCCCTGGGCAAGCCAGGGGTCACAGGTCATAACACCACCACACCCTACACCACCAGGGGGTGGGCCAGGCGGTTGGCTCCGCCCACCGAGGAGTTCACAGCCCTGGAGGCGGGAAAAACAGGCAGTTCAGTAGAGAGATGAGTTTAGGGAGTGAAGTAGAAGGAAGTGGTAAAGGAGGACAGTGAGAGTAGTGACAGAAAAAAGTGACAGTTTGTAAAGCCTGAAGCTGGTCCGGGTGTGTGCCCCGGACTGAGACGGCAAGGTCAGCAGACGGCGGTGACAGTCTGCCGGAGAGGCTGCTTGGAGGTTGCCGAAATGACCGTGGACGGGTGGTGGCCCGGCGGTACCGGAGCGGTATACGAAGAGCAGTCAGCACCATTGGCAGGGGCCTTTCGGATCCCGGCAAGGCTAGGAGTCGCCGTGAATTTGCCAAATCCGTCAGTGAAGGGGACCTCTGGGTCTCCCAACAACCAAGTCCCGATTGAAGGCAACAGTCCAACCGTTAGAGAGAGACACCGCCACCGCCAGGACACCAGTTTTTCAGGGCCAGCGCCTGCGGGCAAAGTAGGGCTCCTCCGGCCCATAACCAAGTCGGGGAGCGGGTTACCGGTGGGAACCCATCGCTACCATCATCATCTCAGGTGCAGGAAAAGGGACCGTCACCGTCAACTACTGGGGAAAAATAAGTGCAGCCATCCGTGGGAACCGTCTTTCCAGCTGTGTGTTTTACCGAGAACTGTGTCTCTGTCTCAGGCTGAGTGAGTACCACAGTGCCGCAAGGCACAGCGCTGCCCCCGCGTCCCTGCACCCCGTCAAGCCCTGCACCGGCCCCACCATCCCTCATCACCCACCTCATCACTGGGCCCCGGGACAACCACCCCCTACCCACGGATGGTAGAACTAACAACTTTGCTGCTCCCTGTCACCGCTCCCGGGATCCCCATACAGAGCAGCGGTGGTGTCCATACAATCACCACAACCGTGGGTGGCGTCACGGACAATAAACTATCCCAAAAACCAATCCCCTTTCACTCACGGGCGAGGAGCGCCGCTCGAGTCCCCGGGATCCGGCCTATCGCACGAGCCACCGAGCAGCAGCAGGCCATAGCAGCCGCGGCAGCCGGACCCGAGCAGTGGGAGAGCGCGGCGTCCCCTCCTCCGTCCGCGACAAGAGGACCATCCATAGAATACAAGAGCCTGTTATGGAATGTCAGAGGACCATCCATAGAATACTAGAGCCTGTTAGGGGATGTCAGAGGACCATACATAGAATATAAGAGCCTGTTATGGGATGTCAGAGGACCATCCATAGAATACTAGAGCCTGTTATGGGATGTCAGAGGACACTACATGAGTGAGTATAAGATGCTGTTATTGGGTATCAGAGGACCATCCATAGAATACTAGAGCCTGTTATGGGATGTCAGAGGACCAGCCATCGAATACTAGAGCCTGTTATGGGATGTCAGAGAACCATCCATACAATACTAGAGCCTGTTATGGGATGTCAGAGGACCATACATAGAATACTAGAACCTGTTATGGGATTCAGAGGACCATCCATAGAATACAAGAGCCTGTTATGGGATGTCAGAGGACCATCCATAGAATACTAGAGCCTGTTATGGGATGTCAGAGGACCATACATAGAATATAAGAGCCTGTTATGGGATGTCAAAGGACCATCCATAGAATACTAGAGCCTGTTATGGGATGTCAGAGAACCATCCATACAATACTAGAGCCTGTTATGGCATGTCAGAGGACCATACATAGAATACTAGAACCTGTTATGGGATGTCAGAGGACCAGCCATCGAATACTAGAGCCTGTTATGGGATGTCAGAGAACCATCCATACAATACTAGAGCCTGTTATGGGATGTCAGAGGACCATACATAGAATACTAGAACCTGTTATGGGATGTCAGAGGACCATCCATAGAATACAAGAGCCTGTTATGGGATGTCAGAGGACCATCCATAGAATACGAGAGCCTGTTATGGGATGTCAGAGGACCATACATAGAATATAAGAGCCTGTTATGGGATGTCAAAGGACCATCCATAGAATACTAGAGCCTGTTATGGGATGTCAGAGAACCATCCATACAATACTAGACCCTGTTATGGCATGTCAGAGGACCATACATAGAATACTAGAACCTGTTATGGGATGTCAGAGGACCATCCATAGAATACTAGAGCCTGTTATGGGATGTCAGAGGACCATACATAGAATATAAGAGCCTGTTATGGGATGTCAGAGGACCATCCATAGAATACTAGAGCCTGTTATGGGATGTCAGAAGACCATCCATAGAATACTAGAGCCTGTTATGGGATGACAGAGGACCATCCATAGAATACTAGAGCCTGTTATGGGATGTCAGAGGACCATCCATAGAATACTAGAGCCTGTTATGGGATGTCAGAGGACCATCCATAGAATACTAGAGCCTGTTATGGGATGTCAGAGGACCATCCATAGAATACTAGAGCATGTTTTGGGATAGCAGAGGACCATACATAGAATACTAGTACCTGTTATTGGATGTCAGAGGACCATACATAGAATATAAGAGCCTGTTATGGGATGTCAGAGGACCATACATAGAATACTAGAACCTGTTATGGGATGTCAGAGGACCATCCATAGAATACAAGAGCCTGTTATGGGATGTCAGAGGACCATCCATAGAATACTAGAGCCTGTTATGGGATGTCGGAGGACCATACATAGAATATAAGAGCCTGTTATGGGATGTCAGAGGACCATCCATAGAATACTAGAGCCTGTTATGGGATGTCAGAGAACCATCTATACAATACTAGAGCCTGTTATGGGATGTCAGAGGATCATACATAGAATACTAGAGCCTATTATGGGATGTCAGAGAACCATCCATACAATACTAGAGCCTGTTATGGGATCTCAGAGGACACTACATGAGGGAGTATAAGATGCTGTTATTGGGTATCAGAGGACCTTCCATACAATACTAGAGCCTGTTATGGGATGTCAGAGGACCAGCCATAGAATACTAGAGCCTGTTATGGGATGTCAGAGGACCAGCCATAGAATACTAGAGCCTGTTATGGGATGTCAGAGAACCATCCATAGAATACTAGAGCCTGTTTTGGGATAGCAGAGCCTGTTTTGGGATAGCAGAGGACCATACATAGAATACTAGAACCTGTTATGGGATGTCAGAGGACCATACATAGAATATAAGAGCCTGTTATGGGATGTCAGAGGACCATCCATAGAATACTAGAGCCTGTTATATTCTATGTATGGTCCTCTGACATCCCATAACAGGCTCTAGTATTCTATGGATGGTCCTCTGACATCCCATAACAGGCTCTTATATTCTATGTATGGTCCTCTGACATCCCATAAGAGCCTGTTATGGGATGTCAGAGGATCATACATAGAATACTAGAGCCTATTATGGGATGTCCGAGAACCATCCATACAATACTAGAGCCTGTTATGGGATGTCAGAGGACCATCCATAGAATACTAGAGCCAGTTATGGGATGTCATAGGACCATCCATAGAATACAAGAGCCTGTTATGGGATAGCAGAGGACCATCCATAGAATACTAGAGCCTGTTATGGGATGTCAGAGAACCATCCATACAATACTAGAGCCTGTTATGGGATGTCAGAGGACCATACATAGAATACTAGAACCTGTTATGGGATGTCAGAGGACCATCCATAGAATACTAGAGCCTGTTATGGGATGTCAGAGAATCATCCATAGAATACTAAAGCCTGTTTTGGGATAGCAGAGGACCATACATAGAATACTAGAACCTGTTATGGGATGTCAGAGGACCATCTATAGAATATAAGAGCCTGTTATGGGATGTCAGAGGACCATATATAGAATATAAGAGCCTGTTATGGGATGTCAGGGGACCATATATAGAATACTAGAGCCTGTTATGGGATGTCAGAGAATCATACATAGAATACTAGAACCTGTTATGGGATGTCAGAGAACCATCCATACAATACTAGAGCCTGTTATGGGATGTCAGAGGACCATACATAGAATATAAGAGCCTGTTATGGGATGTCAGAGGACCATACATAGAATACTAGAACCTGTTATGGGATGTCAGAGGACCATCCATAGAATACAAGAGCCTGTTATGGGATGTCAGAGGACCATCCATAGAATACTAGAGCCTGTTATGGGATGTCAGAGGACCATACATAGAATATAAGAGCCTGTTATGGGATGTCAGAGGACCATCCATAGAATACTAGAGCCTGTTATGGGATGTCAGAGAACCATCTATACAATACTAGAGCCTGTTATGGGATGTCAGAGGACACTACATGAGGGAGTATAAGATGCTGTTATTGGGTATCAGAGGACCTTCCATACAATACTAGAGCCTGTTATGGGATGGCAGAGGATCATACATAGAATACTAGAGCCTATTATGGGATGTCAGAGAACCATCCATACAATACTAGAGCCTGTTATGGGATGTCAGAGGACACTACATGAGGGAGTATAAGATGCTGTTATTGGGTATCAGAGGACCTTCCATACAATACTAGAGCCTGTTATGGGATGTCAGAGGACCAGCCATAGAATACTAGAGCCTGTTATGGGATGTCAGAGGACCAGCCATAGAATACTAGAGCCTGTTATGGGATGTCAGAGAACCATCCATAGAATAGCAGAGCCTGTTTTGGGATGTCAGAGGACCATACATAGAATATAAGAGCCTGTTATGGGATGTCAGAGGACCATCCATAGAATACTAGAGCCTGTTATGGGATGTCAGAGGACCATACATAGAATATAAGAGCCTGTTATGGGATGTCAGAGGATCATACATAGAATACTAGAGCCTATTATGGGATGTCCGAGAACCATCCATACAATACTAGAGCCTGTTATGGGATGTCAGAGGACACTACATGAGGGAGTATAAGATGCTGTTATTGGGTATCAGAGGACCTTCCATAGAATACTAGAGCCTGTTATGGGATGTCAGAGGACCATCCATAGAATACTAGAGCCTGTTATGGGATGTCAGAGGACCAGCCATAGAATACTAGAGCCTGTTATGGGATAGCAGAGCCTGATCTGGGATAGCAGAGGACCATACATAGAATACTAGAACCTGTTATGGGATGTCAGAGGACCATCCATAGAATATAAGAGCCTGTTATGGGATGTCAGGGGACCATATATAGAATACTAGAGCCTGTTATGGGATGTCAGAGGACCATCAATAGAATACTAGAGCCTGTTATGGGATGTCAGGGGACCATATATAGAATACTAGAGCCTGTTATGGGATGTCAGAGGATCATACATAGAATACAAGAGCCTGTTATGGGATGTCAGAGGACCATCCATAGAATACTAGAGCCTGTTATGGGATGTCAGAGAACCATCCATACAATACTAGAGCCTGTTATGGGATGTCACAGAATCATACATAAAATACTAGAGCCTGTTATGGGATGTCAGAGAACCATCCATACAATACTAGAGCCTGTTATGGGATGTCAGAGGACCATCCATAGAATACTAGAGCCTGTTATGGGATGTCAGAGGACCATCCATAGAATACAAGAGCCTGTTATGGGATGTCAGTGGACCATACATATAATACTAGAGCCTGTTATGGGATGTCAGAGGACCATCCATAGAATACTAGAGCCTGTTATGGGATAGCAGAGGACCATCCATAGAATACTAGAGCCTGTTATGGGATGTCAGAGAACCATCCATACAATACTAGAGCCTGTTATGGGATGTCAGAGGACCATACATAGAATACTAGAACCTGTTATGGGATGTCAGAGGACCATCCATAGAATACTAGAGCCTGTTATGGGATGTCAGAGAATCATCCATAGAATACTAAAGCCTGTTTTGGGATAGCAGAGGACCATACATAGAATACTAGAACCTGTTATGGGATGTCAGAGGACCATCTATAGAATATAGGAGCCTGTTATGGGATGTCAGAGGACCATATATAGAATATAAGAGCCTGTTATGGGATGTCAGGGGATCATATATAGAATACTAGAGCCTGTTATGGGATGTCAGAGGATCATACATAGAATACTAGAGCCTGTTATGGGATGTCAGAGAACCATCCATACAATACTAGAGCCTGTTTTGGGATGTCAGAGGACCATACATAGAATATAAGAGCCTGTTATGGGATGTCAGAGGACCAGCCATAGAATACTAGAGCCTGTTATGGGATGTCAGAGAACCATCCATAGAATACTAGAGCCTGTTTTGGGATAGCAGAGCCTGTTTTGGGATAGCAGAGGACCATACATAGAATACTAGAACCTGTTATGGGATGTCAGAGGACCATCCATAGAATACTAGAGCCTGTTATGGGATGTCAGAGGACCATCCATAGAATATTAGAGCCTGTTATGGGATGTCAGAGGACCATACATAGAATATAACAGCCTGTTATGGGATGTCAGAGGATCATACATAGAATACTAGAGCCTATTATGGGATGTCCGAGAACCATCCATACAATACTAGAGCCTGTTATGGGATGTCAGAGGACACTACATGAGGGAGTATAAGATGCTGTTATTGGGTATCAGAGGACCTTCCATAGAATACTAGAGCCTGTTATGGGATGTCAGAGGACCATCCATAGAATACTAGAGCCTGTTATGGGATGCCAGAGGACCATACATAGAATATAAGAGCCTGTTATGGGATGTCAGAGGACCATACATAGAATACTAGAACCTGTTATGTGATGTCAGAGGACCATCCATAGAATACAAGAGCCTGTTATGGGATGTCAGAGGACCATCCATAGAATACTAGAGCCTGTTATGGGATGTCAGAGGACCATCCATAGAATACTAGAGCCTGTTATGGGATGTCAGAGAACCATCTATACAATACTAGAGCCTGTTATGGGATGTCAGAGGATCATACATAGAATACTAGAGCCTATTATGGGATGTCAGAGAACCATCCATACAATACTAGAGCCTGTTATGGGATGTCAGAGGACACTACATGAGGGAGTATAAGATGCTGTTATTGGGTATCAGAGGACCTTCCATAGAATACTAGAGCCTGTTATGGGATGTCAGAGGACCATCCATAGAATACTAGAGCCTGTTACGGGATGTCAGAGGACCAGCCATAGAATACTAGAGCCTGTTTTGGGATAGCAGAGCCTGTTTTGGGATAGCAGAGGACCATACATAGAATACTAGAACCTGTTATGGGATGTCAGAGGACCATCCATAGAATACTAGAGCCTGTTATGGGATGTCAGAGGACCATACATAGAATATAAGACCCTGTTATGGGATGTCAGAGGACCATCCATAGAATACTAGAGCCTGTTATGGGATGTCAGAGGACCATACATAGAATATAAGAGCCTGTTATGGGATGTCACAGGATCATACATAGAATACTAGAGCCTATTATGGGATGTCCGAGAACCATCCATACAATACTAGAGCCTGTTATGGGATGTCAGAGGACACTACATGAGGGAGTATAAGATGCTGTTATTGGGTATCAGAGGACCTTCCATAGAATACTAGAGCCTGTTATGGGATGTCAGAGGACCATCCATAGAATACTAGAGCCTGTTATGGGATGTCAGAGGACCAGCCATAGAATACTAGAGCCTGTTATGGGATGTCAGAGAACCATCCATAGAATACTAGAGCCTGTTTTGGGATAGCAGAGCCTGTTTTGGGATAGCAGAGGACCATACATAGAATACTAGAACCTGTTATGGGATGTCAGAGGACCATCTATAGAATATAAGAGCCTGTTATGGGATGTCAGAGGACCATATATAGAATATAAGAGCCTGTTATGGGATGTCAGGGGACCATATATAGAATACTAGAGCCTGTTATGGGATGTCAGAGGATCATACATAGAATACTAGAGCCTGTTATGGGATATCAGAGAACCATCCATACAATACTAAAGCCTGTTATGGGATGTCAGAGGACCATCCATAGAATACAAGAGCCTGTTATGGGATGTCAGAGGACCATCCATAGAATACTAGAGCCTGTTATGAGATGTCAGAGAACCATCCATACAATACTAGAGCCTGTTATGGGATGTCAGAGGATCATACATAAAATACTAGAGCCTGTTATGGGATAGCAGAGGACCATCCATAGAATACTAGAGCCTGTTATGGGATGTCAGAGAACCATCCATACAATACTAGAGCCTGTTATGGGATGTCAGAGGATCATACATAAAATACTAGAGCCTGTTATGGGATGTCAGAGAACCATCCATACAATACTAGAGCCTGTTATGGGATGTCAGAGGACCATCCATAGAATACTAGAGCCTGATATGGGATGTCATAGGACCATCCATAGAATACAAGAGCCTGTTATGGGATAGCAGAGAACCATCCATACAATACTAGAGCCTGTTATGGGATGTCAGAGGATCATACATAAAATACTAGAGCCTGTTATGGGATGTCAGAGAACCATCCATACAATACTAGAGCCTGTTATGGGATGTCAGAGGACCAGCCATAGAATACTAGAGCCTGTTATGGGATGTCAGAGAACCATCCATAGAATACTAGAGCCTGTTTTGGGATAGCAGAGCCTGTTTTGGGATAGCAGAGGACCATACATAGAATACTAGACCTGTTATGGGATGTCAGAGGATCATCCATAGAATACTAGAGCCTGTTATGGGATGTCAGAGGACCATACATAGAATATAAGAGCCTGTTATGGGATGTCAGAGGACCATCCATAGAATACTAGAGCCTGTTATGGGATGTCAGAGGACCATACATAGAATATAAGAGCCTGTTATGGGATGTCAGAGGATCATACATAGAATACTAGAGCCTATTATGGGATGTCCGAGAACCATCCATACAATACTAGAGCCTGTTATGGGATGTCAGAGGACACTACATGAGGGAGTATAAGATGCTGTTAATGGGTATCAGAGGACCTTCCATAGAATACTAGAGCCTGTTATGGGATGTCAGAGGACCATCCATAGAATACTAGAGCCTGTTATGGGATGTCAGAGGACCAGCCATAGAATACTAGAGCCTGTTATGGGATAGCAGAGCCTGTTCTGGGATAGCAGAGGACCATACATAGAATACTAGAACCTGTTATGGGATGTCAGAGGACCATCCATAGAATATAAGAGCCTGTTATGGGATGTCAGGGGACCATATATAGAATACTAGAGCCTGTTATGGGATGTCAGAGGACCATCAATAGAATACTAGAGCCTGTTATGGGATGTCAGGGGACCATATATAGAATACTAGAGCCTGTTATGGGATGTCAGAGGATCATACATAGAATACAAGAGCCTGTTATGGGATGTCAGAGGACCATCCATAGAATACTAGAGCCTGTTATGGGATGTCAGAGGACCATACATAGAATATAAGATCCTGTTATGGGATGTCAGAGGACCATCCATAGAATACTAGAGCCTGTTATGGGATGTCAGAGAACCATCCATACAATACTAGAGCCTGTTATGGGATGTCACAGAATCATACATAAAATACTAGAGCCTGTTATGGGATGTCAGAGAACCATCCATACAATACTAGAGCCTGTTATGGGATGTCAGAGGACCATCCATAGAATACTAGAGCCTGTTATGGGATGTCAGAGGACCATCCATAGAATACAAGAGCCTGTTATGGGATAGCAGAGGACCATCCATAGAATACTAGAGCCTGTTATGGGATGTCAGAGGACCATACATATAATACTAGAGCCTGTTATGGGATGTCAGAGGACCATCCATAGAATACTAGAGCCTGTTATGGGATAGCAGAGGACCATCCATAGAATACTAGAGCCTGTTATGGGATGTCAGAGAACCATCCATACAATACTAGAGCCTGTTATGGGATTCAGAGGATCATACATAAAATACTAGAGCCTGTTATGGGATGTCAGAGAACCATCCATACAATACTAGAGCCTGTTATTGGGTATCAGAGGACCTTCCATAGAATACTAGAGCCTGTTATGGGATGTCAGATGACCATCCATAGAATACTAGAGCCTGTTATGGGATGTCAGAGGACCATACATAGAATATAAGAGCCTGTTATGGGATGTCAGAGGACCATACATAGAATACTAGAACCTGTTATGTGATGTCAGAGGACCATCCATAGAATACAAGAGCCTGTTATGGGATGTCAGAGGACCATCCATAGAATACTAGAGCCTGTTATGGGATGTCAGAGGACCATCCATAGAATACTAGAGCCTGTTATGGGATGTCAGAGAACCATCTATACAATACTAGAGCCTGTTATGGGATGTCAGAGGATCATACATAGAATACTAGAGCCTATTATGGGATGTCAGAGAACCATCCATACAATACTAGAGCCTGTTATGGGATGTCAGAGGACACTACATGAGGGAGTATAAGATGCTGTTATTGGGTATCAGAGGACCTTCCATAGAATACTAGAGCCTGTTATGGGATGTCAGAGGACCATCCATAGAATACTAGAGCCTGTTACGGGATGTCAGAGGACCAGCCATAGAATACTAGAGCCTGTTTTGGGATAGCAGAGCCTGTTTTGGGATAGCAGAGGACCATACATAGAATACTAGAACCTGTTATGGGATGTCAAAGGACCATCCATAGAATACTAGAGCCTGTTATGGGATGTCAGAGGACCATACATAGAATATAAGAGCCTGTTATGGGATGTCAGAGGACCATCCATAGAATACTAGAGCCTGTTATGGGATGTCAGAGGACCATACATAGAATATAAGAGCCTGTTATGGGATGTCACAGGATCATACATAGAATACTAGAGCCTATTATGGGATGTCCGAGAACCATCCATACAATACTAGAGCCTGTTATGGGATGTCAGAGGACACTACATGAGGGAGTATAAGATGCTGTTATTGGGTATCAGAGGACCTTCCATAGAATACTAGAGCCTGTTATGGGATGTCAGAGGACCATCCATAGAATACTAGAGCCTGTTATGGGATGTCAGAGGACCAGCCATAGAATACTAGAGCCTGTTATGGGATGTCAGAGAACCATCCATAGAATACTAGAGCCTGTTTTGGGATAGCAGAGCCTGTTATGGGATAGCAGAGGACCATACATAGAATACTAGAACCTGTTATGGGATGTCAGAGGACCATCTATAGAATATAAGAGCCTGTTATGGGATGTCAGAGGACCATATATAGAATATAAGAGCCTGTTATGGGATGTCAGGGGACCATATATAGAATACTAGAGCCTGTTATGGGATGTCAGAGGATCATACATAGAATACTAGAGCCTGTTATGGGATGTCAGAGAACCATCCATACAATACTAAAGCCTGTTATGGGATGTCAGAGGACCATCCATAGAATACAAGAGCCTGTTATGGGATGTCAGAGGACCATCCATAGAATACTAGAGCCTGTTATGAGATGTCAGAGAACCATCCATACAATACTAGAGCCTGTTATGGGATGTCAGAGGATCATACATAAAATTCTAGAGCCTGTTATGGGATGTCAGAGAACCATCCATACAATACTAGAGCCTGTTATGGGATGTCAGAGGACCATCCATAGAATACTAGAGCCTGTTATGGGATGTCATAGGACCATCCATAGAATACTAGAGCCTGTTATGGGATAGCAGAGGACCATCCATAGAATACTAGAGCCTGTTATGGGATGTCAGAGAACCATCCATACAATACTAGAGCCTGTTATGGGATGTCAGAGGATCATACATAAAATACTAGAGCCTGTTATGGGATGTCAGAGAACCATCCATACAATACTAGAGCCTGTTATGGGATGTCAGAGGACCATCCATAGAATACTAGAGCCTGTTATGGGATGTCATAGGACCATCCATAGAATACAAGAGCTTGTTATGGGATAGCAGAGGACCATCCATAGAATACTAGAGCCTGTTATGGGATGTCAGAGGACCATCCATAGAATACTAGAGCCTGTTATGGGATGTCATAGGACCATCCATAGAATACAAGAGTCTGTTATGGGATAGCAGAGGACCATCCATAGAATACTAGAGCCTGTTATGGGATGTCAGAGAACCATCCATACAATACTAGAGCCTGTTATGGGATGTCAGAGGATCATACATAAAATACTAGAGCCTGTTATGGGATGTCAGAGAACCATCCATACAATACTAGAGCCTGTTATGGGATGTCAGAGGACCATCCATAGAATACTGGAACCTGTTATGGGATGTCAGAGGACCATCTATAGAATATAAGAGCCTGTTATGGGATGTCAGAGGATCATACATAGAATACTAGAGCCTGTTATGGGATGTCAGAGAACCATCCATACAATACTAGAGCCTGTTATGGGATGTCAGAGGACCATACATAGAATATAAGAGCCTGTTATGGGATGTAAGAGAACCATCCATAGAATACTAGAGCCTGTTATGGGATGTCAGAGGATGATACATAGAATACTAGAGCCTGTTATGGGATGTCAGAGGACCATCCATAGAATACTAGAGCCTGTTATATTCTATGTATGATCCTCTGACATCCCATAACAGGCTCTAGTATTCTATGTATGGTCCTCTGACATCCCATAACAGGCTCTAGTATTCTATGTATGGTCCTCTGACATCCCATAACAGGCTCTAGTATTCTATGGATGGTCCTCTGACATCCCATAACAGGTTCTTGTATTCTATGGATGGTCCTCTGACATCCCATAACAGACTCTAGTATTGTATGGATGGTTCTCTGACATCCCATAACAGGCTCTAGTATTCTATGGATGGTCCTCTGACATCCCATAACAGGCTCTTATGGGATGTCAGAGGACCATACCTAGAATATAAGAGCCTGTTATGGGATGTCAGAGGACCATCCATAGAATACTAGAGCCTGTTATGGGATGTCAGAGAACCATCCATACAATACTAGAGCCTGTTATGGGATGTCAGAGGACACTACATGAGGGAGTATAAGATGCTGTTATTGGGTATCAGAGGACCATCCATAGAATACTAGAGCCTGTTATGGGATGTCAGAGGACCATCCATAGAATACTAGAGCCTGTTTTGGGATAGCAGAGCCTGTTTTGGGATAGCAGAGGACCATACATAGAATACTAGAACCTGTTATGGGATGTCAGAGGACCATATATAGAATATAAGAGCCTGTTATGGGATGTCAGAGGACCATCCATACAATACTAGAGCCTGTTATGGGATGTCAGAGGATCATACATAGAATACAAGAGCCTGTTATGGGATGTCAGAGGACCATCCATAGAATACTAGAGCCTGTTATGGGATGTCAGAGAACCATCCATACAATACTAGAGCCTATTATGGGATGTCCGAGAACCATCCATACAATACTAGAGCCTGTTATGGGATGTCAGAGGACACTACATGAGGGAGTATAAGATGCTGTTATTGGGTATCAGAGGACCTTCCATAGAATACTAGAGCCTGTTATGGGATGTCAGAGGACCATCCATAGAATACTAGAGCCTGTTATGGGATGTCAGAGGACCAGCCATAGAATACTAGAGCCTGTTATGGGATAGCAGAGCCTGTTCTGGGATAGCAGAGGACCATACATAGAATACTAGAACCTGTTATGGGATGTCAGAGGACCATCCATAGAATATAAGAGCCTGTTATGGGATGTCAGGGGACCATATATAGAATACTAGAGCCTGTTATGGGATGTCAGAGGACCATCAATAGAATACTAGAGCCTGTTATGGGATGTCAGGGGACCATATATAGAATACTAGAGCCTGTTATGGGATGTCAGAGGATCATACATAGAATACAAGAGCCTGTTATGGGATGTCAGAGGACCATCCATAGAATACTAGAGCCTGTTATGGGATGTCAGAGAACCATCCATACAATACTAGAGCCTGTTATGGGATGTCACAGAATCATACATAAAATACTAGAGCCTGTTATGGGATGTCAGAGAACCATCCATACAATACTAGAGCCTGTTATGGGATGTCAGAGGACCATCCATAGAATACTAGAGCCTGTTATGGGATGTCAGAGGACCATCCATAGAATACAAGAGCCTGTTATGGGATGTCAGAGGACCATACATATAATACTAGAGCCTGTTATGGGATGTCAGAGGACCATCCATAGAATACTAGAGCCTGTTATGGGATAGCAGAGGACCATCCATAGAATACTAGAGCCTGTTATGGGATGTCAGAGAACCATCCATACAATACTAGAGCCTGTTATGGGATGTCAGAGGACCATACATAGAATACTAGAACCTGTTATGGGATGTCAGAGGACCATCCATAGAATACTAGAGCCTGTTATGGGATGTCAGAGAATCATCCATAGAATACTAAAGCCTGTTTTGGGATAGCAGAGGACCATACATAGAATACTAGAACCTGTTATGGGATGTCAGAGGACCATCTATAGAATATAGGAGCCTGTTATGGGATGTCAGAGGACCATATATAGAATATAGGAGCCTGTTATGGGATGTCAGGGGATCATATATAGAATACTAGAGCCTGTTATGGGATGTCAGAGGATCATACATAGAATACTAGAGCCTGTTATGGGATGTCAGAGAACCATCCATACAATACTAGAGCCTGTTATGGGATGTCAGAGGACCATACATAGAATATAAGAGCCTGTTATGGGATGTCAGAGGACCAGCCATAGAATACTAGAGCCTGTTATGGGATGTCAGAGAACCATCCATAGAATATTAGAGCCTGTTTTGGGATAGCAGAGCCTGTTTTGGGATAGCAGAGGACCATACATAGAATACTAGAACCTGTTATGGGATGTCAGAGGACCATCCATAGAATACTAGAGCCTGTTATGGGATGTCAGAGGACCATACATAGAATATAAGAGCCTGTTATGGGATGTCAGAGGACCATCCATAGAATATTAGAGCCTGTTATGGGATGTCAGAGGACCATACATAGAATATAACAGCCTGTTATGGGATGTCAGAGGATCATACATAGAATACTAGAGCCTATTATGGGATGTCCGAGAACCATCCATACAATACTAGAGCCTGTTATGGGATGTCAGAGGACACTACATGAGGGAGTATAAGATGCTGTTATTGGGTATCAGAGGACCTTCCATAGAATACTAGAGCCTGTTATGGGATGTCAGAGGACCATCCATAGAATACTAGAGCCTGTTATGGGATGCCAGAGGACCATACATAGAATATAAGAGCCTGTTATGGGATGTCAGAGGACCATACATAGAATACTAGAACCTGTTATGTGATGTCAGAGGACCATCCATAGAATACAAGAGCCTGTTATGGGATGTCAGAGGACCATCCATAGAATACTAGAGCCTGTTATGGGATGTCAGAGGACCATCCATAGAATACTAGAGCCTGTTATGGGATGTCAGAGAACCATCTATACAATACTAGAGCCTGTTATGGGATGTCAGAGGATCATGCATAGAATACTAGAGCCTATTATGGGATGTCAGAGAACCATCCATAGAATACTAGAGCCTGTTATGGGATGTCAGAGAATCATCCATAGAATAGTAAAGCCTGTTTTGGGATAGCAGAGGACCATACATAGAATACTAGAACCTGTTATGGGATGTCAGAGGACCATCTATAGAATATAGGAGCCTGTTATGGGATGTCAGAGGACCATATATAGAATATAAGAGCCTGTTATGGGATGTCAGGGGATCATATATAGAATACTAGAGCCTGTTATGGGATGTCAGAGGATCATACATAGAATACTAGAGCCTGTTATGGGATGTCAGAGAACCATCCATACAATACTAGAGCCTGTTATGGGATGTCAGAGGACCATACATAGAATATAAGAGCCTGTTATGGGATGTCAGAGGACCAGCCATAGAATACTAGAGCCTGTTATGGGATGTCAGAGAACCATCCATAGAATACTAGAGCCTGTTTTGGGATAGCAGAGCCTGTTTTGGGATAGCAGAGGACCATACATAGAATACTAGAACCTGTTATGGGATGTCAGAGGACCATCCATAGAATACTAGAGCCTGTTATGGGATGTCAGAGGACCATACATAGAATATAAGAGCCTGTTATGGGATGTCAGAGGACCATCCATAGAATATTAGAGCCTGTTATGGGATGTCAGAGGACCATACATAGAATATAACAGCCTGTTATGGGATGTCAGAGGATCATACATAGAATACTAGAGCCTATTATGGGATGTCCGAGAACCATCCATACAATACTAGAGCCTGTTATGGGATGTCAGAGGACACTACATGAGGGAGTATAAGATGCTGTTATTGGGTATCAGAGGACCTTCCATAGAATACTAGAGCCTGTTATGGGATGTCAGAGGACCATCCATAGAATACTAGAGCCTGTTATGGGATGCCAGAGGACCATACATAGAATATAAGAGCCTGTTATGGGATGTCAGAGGACCATACATAGAATACTAGAACCTGTTATGTGATGTCAGAGGACCATCCATAGAATACAAGAGCCTGTTATGGGATGTCAGAGGACCATCCATAGAATACTAGAGCCTGTTATGGGATGTCAGAGGACCATCCATAGAATACTAGAGCCTGTTATGGGATGTCAGAGAACCATCTATACAATACTAGAGCCTGTTATGGGATGTCAGAGGATCATACATAGAATACTAGAGCCTATTATGGGATGTCAGAGAACCATCCATACAATACTAGAGCCTGTTATGGGATGTCAGAGGACACTACATGAGGGAGTATAAGATGCTGTTATTGGGTATCAGAGGACCTTCCATAGAATACTAGAGCCTGTTATGGGATGTCAGAGGACCATCCATAGAATACTAGAGCCTGTTACGGGATGTCAGAGGACCAGCCATAGAATACTAGAGCCTGTTTTGGGATAGCAGAGCCTGTTTTGGGATAGCAGAGGACCATACATAGAATACTAGAACCTGTTATGGGATGTCAGAGGACCATCCATAGAATACTAGAGCCTGTTATGGGATGTCAGAGGACCATACATAGAATATAAGACCCTGTTATGGGATGTCAGAGGACCATCCATAGAATACTAGAGCCTGTTATGGGATGTCAGAGGACCATACATAGAATATAAGAGCCTGTTATGGGATGTCACAGGATCATACATAGAATACTAGAGCCTATTATGGGATGTCCGAGAACCATCCATACAATACTAGAGCCTGTTATGGGATGTCAGAGGACACTACATGAGGGAGTATAAGATGCTGTTATTGGGTATCAGAGGACCTTCCATAGAATACTAGAGCCTCTTATGGGATGTCAGAGGACCATCCATAGAATACTAGAGCCTGTTATGGGATGTCAGAGGACCAGCCATAGAATACTAGAGCCTGTTATGGGATGTCAGAGAACCATCCATAGAATACTAGAGCCTGTTTTGGGATAGCAGAGCCTGTTTTGGGATAGCAGAGGACCATACATAGAATACTAGAACCTGTTATGGGATGTCAGAGGACCATCTATAGAATATAAGAGCCTGTTATGGGATGTCAGAGGACCATATATAGAATATAAGAGCCTGTTATGGGATGTCAGGGGACCATATATAGAATACTAGAGCCTGTTATGGGATGTCAGAGGATCATACATAGAATACTAGAGCCTGTTATGGGATATCAGAGAACCATCCATACAATACTAAAGCCTGTTATGGGATGTCAGAGGACCATCCATAGAATACAAGAGCCTGTTATGGGATGTCAGAGGACCATCCATAGAATACTAGAGCCTGTTATGAGATGTCAGAGAACCATCCATACAATACTAGAGCCTGTTATGGGATGTCAGAGGATCATACATAAAATACTAGAGCCTGTTATGGGATAGCAGAGGACCATCCATAGAATACTAGAGCCTGTTATGGGATGTCAGAGAACCATCCATACAATACTAGAGCCTGTTATGGGATGTCAGAGGATCATACATAAAATACTAGAGCCTGTTATGGGATGTCAGAGAACCATCCATACAATACTAGAGCCTGTTATGGGATGTCAGAGGACCATCCATAGAATACTAGAGCCTGATATGGGATGTCATAGGACCATCCATAGAATACAAGAGCCTGTTATGGGATAGCAGAGAACCATCCATACAATACTAGAGCCTGTTATGGGATGTCAGAGGATCATACATAAAATACTAGAGCCTGTTATGGGATGTCAGAGAACCATCCATACAATACTAGAGCCTGTTATGGGATGTCAGAGGACCAGCCATAGAATACTAGAGCCTGTTATGGGATGTCAGAGAACCATCCATAGAATACTAGAGCCTGTTTTGGGATAGCAGAGCCTGTTTTGGGATAGCAGAGGACCATACATAGAATACTAGACCTGTTATGGGATGTCAGAGGATCATCCATAGAATACTAGAGCCTGTTATGGGATGTCAGAGGACCATACATAGAATATAAGAGCCTGTTATGGGATGTCAGAGGACCATCCATAGAATACTAGAGCCTGTTATGGGATGTCAGAGGACCATACATAGAATATAAGAGCCTGTTATGGGATGTCAGAGGATCATACATAGAATACTAGAGCCTATTATGGGATGTCCGAGAACCATCCATACAATACTAGAGCCTGTTATGGGATGTCAGAGGACACTACATGAGGGAGTATAAGATGCTGTTATTGGGTATCAGAGGACCTTCCATAGAATACTAGAGCCTGTTATGGGATGTCAGAGGACCATCCATAGAATACTAGAGCCTGTTATGGGATGTCAGAGGACCAGCCATAGAATACTAGAGCCTGTTATGGGATAGCAGAGCCTGTTCTGGGATAGCAGAGGACCATACATAGAATACTAGAACCTGTTATGGGATGTCAGAGGACCATCCATAGAATATAAGAGCCTGTTATGGGATGTCAGGGGACCATATATAGAATACTAGAGCCTGTTATGGGATGTCAGAGGACCATCAATAGAATACTAGAGCCTGTTATGGGATGTCAGGGGACCATATATAGAATACTAGAGCCTGTTATGGGATGTCAGAGGATCATACATAGAATACAAGAGCCTGTTATGGGATGTCAGAGGACCATCCATAGAATACTAGAGCCTGTTATGGGATGTCAGAGGACCATACATAGAATATAAGATCCTGTTATGGGATGTCAGAGGACCATCCATAGAATACTAGAGCCTGTTATGGGATGTCAGAGAACCATCCATACAATACTAGAGCCTGTTATGGGATGTCACAGAATCATACATAAAATACTAGAGCCTGTTATGGGATGTCAGAGAACCATCCATACAATACTAGAGCCTGTTATGGGATGTCAGAGGACCATCCATAGAATACTAGAGCCTGTTATGGGATGTCAGAGGACCATCCATAGAATACAAGAGCCTGTTATGGGATAGCAGAGGACCATCCATAGAATACTAGAGCCTGTTATGGGATGTCAGAGGACCATACATATAATACTAGAGCCTGTTATGGGATGTCAGAGGACCATCCATAGAATACTAGAGCCTGTTATGGGATAGCAGAGGACCATCCATAGAATACTAGAGCCTGTTATGGGATGTCAGAGAACCATCCATACAATACTAGAGCCTGTTATGGGATTCAGAGGATCATACATAAAATACTAGAGCCTGTTATGGGATGTCAGAGAACCATCCATACAATACTAGAGCCTGTTATTGGGTATCAGAGGACCTTCCATAGAATACTAGAGCCTGTTATGGGATGTCAGAGGACCATCCATAGAATACTAGAGCCTGTTATGGGATGTCAGAGGACCATACATAGAATATAAGAGCCTGTTATGGGATGTCAGAGGACCATACATAGAATACTAGAACCTGTTATGTGATGTCAGAGGACCATCCATAGAATACAAGAGCCTGTTATGGGATGTCAGAGGACCATCCATAGAATACTAGAGCCTGTTATGGGATGTCAGAGGACCATCCATAGAATACTAGAGCCTGTTATGGGATGTCAGAGAACCATCTATACAATACTAGAGCCTGTTATGGGATGTCAGAGGATCATACATAGAATACTAGAGCCTATTATGGGATGTCAGAGAACCATCCATACAATACTAGAGCCTGTTATGGGATGTCAGAGGACACTACATGAGGGAGTATAAGATGCTGTTATTGGGTATCAGAGGACCTTCCATAGAATACTAGAGCCTGTTATGGGATGTCAGAGGACCATCCATAGAATACTAGAGCCTGTTACGGGATGTCAGAGGACCAGCCATAGAATACTAGAGCCTGTTTTGGGATAGCAGAGCCTGTTTTGGGATAGCAGAGGACCATACATAGAATACTAGAACCTGTTATGGGATGTCAAAGGACCATCCATAGAATACTAGAGCCTGTTATGGGATGTCAGAGGACCATACATAGAATATAAGAGCCTGTTATGGGATGTCAGAGGACCATCCATAGAATACTAGAGCCTGTTATGGGATGTCAGAGGACCATACATAGAATATAAGAGCCTGTTATGGGATGTCACAGGATCATACATAGAATACTAGAGCCTATTATGGGATGTCCGAGAACCATCCATACAATACTAGAGCCTGTTATGGGATGTCAGAGGACACTACATGAGGGAGTATAAGATGCTGTTATTGGGTATCAGAGGACCTTCCATAGAATACTAGAGCCTGTTATGGGATGTCAGAGGACCATCCATAGAATACTAGAGCCTGTTATATTCTATGTATGATCCTCTGACATCCCATAACAGGCTCTTATATTCTAGGTATGGTCCTCTGACATCCCATAAGAGCCTGTTATGGGATGTCAAAGGACCATCCATACAATACTAGAGCCTGTTATGGGATGTCAGAGAACCATCCATACAATACTAGAGCCTGTTATGGGATGTCAGAGGACCATCCATAGAATACTGGAACCTGTTATGGGATGTCAGAGGACCATCTATAGAATATAAGAGCCTGTTATGGGATGTCAGAGGATCATACATAGAATACTAGAGCCTGTTATGGGATGTCAGAGAACCATCCATACAATACTAGAGCCTGTTATGGGATGTCAGAGGACCATACATAGAATATAAGAGCCTGTTATGGGATGTAAGAGAACCATCCATAGAATACTAGAGCCTGTTATGGGATGTCAGAGGATGATACATAGAATACTAGAGCCTGTTATGGGATGTCAGAGGACCATCCATAGAATACTAGAGCCTGTTATATTCTATGTATGATCCTCTGACATCCCATAACAGGCTCTAGTATTCTATGTATGGTCCTCTGACATCCCATAACAGGCTCTAGTATTCTATGTATGGTCCTCTGACATCCCATAACAGGCTCTAGTATTCTATGGATGGTCCTCTGACATCCCATAACAGGTTCTTGTATTCTATGGATGGTCCTCTGACATCCCATAACAGACTCTAGTATTGTATGGATGGTTCTCTGACATCCCATAACAGGCTCTAGTATTCTATGGATGGTCCTCTGACATCCCATAACAGGCTCTTATGGGATGTCAGAGGACCATACCTAGAATATAAGAGCCTGTTATGGGATGTCAGAGGACCATCCATAGAATACTAGAGCCTGTTATGGGATGTCAGAGAACCATCCATACAATACTAGAGCCTGTTATGGGATGTCAGAGGACACTACATGAGGGAGTATAAGATGCTGTTATTGGGTATCAGAGGACCATCCATAGAATACTAGAGCCTGTTATGGGATGTCAGAGGACCATCCATAGAATACTAGAGCCTGTTTTGGGATGTCAGAGGACCAGCCATAGAATACTAGAGCCTGTTATGGGATGTCAGAGAACCATCCATAGAATACTAGAGCCTGTTTTGGGATAGCAGAGCCTGTTATGGGATAGCAGAGGACCATACATAGAATACTAGAACCTGTTATGGGATGTCAGAGGACCATCTATAGAATATAAGAGCCTGTTATGGGATGTCAGAGGACCATCCATAGAATACTAGAGCCTGTTATGGGATGTCAGAGGACCATACATAGAATATAAGAGCCTGTTATGGGATGTCACAGGATCATACATAGAATACTAGAGCCTATTATGGGATGTCCGAGAACCATCCATACAATACTAGAGCCTGTTATGGGATGTCAGAGGACACTACATGAGGGAGTATAAGATGCTGTTATTGGGTATCAGAGGACCTTCCATAGAATACTAGAGCCTGTTATGGGATGTCAGAGGACCATCCATAGAATACTAGAGCCTGTTATGGGATGTCAGAGGACCAGCCATAGAATACTAGAGCCTGTTATGGGATGTCAGAGAACCATCCATAGAATACTAGAGCCTGTTTTGGGATAGCAGAGCCTGTTATGGGATAGCAGAGGACCATACATAGAATACTAGAACCTGTTATGGGATGTCAGAGGACCATCTATAGAATATAAGAGCCTGTTATGGGATGTCAGAGGACCATATATAGAATATAAGAGCCTGTTATGGGATGTCAGGGGACCATATATAGAATACTAGAGCCTGTTATGGGATGTCAGAGGATCATACATAGAATACTAGAGCCTGTTATGGGATGTCAGAGAACCATCCATACAATACTAAAGCCTGTTATGGGATGTCAGAGGACCATCCATAGAATACAAGAGCCTGTTATGGGATGTCAGAGGACCATCCATAGAATACTAGAGCCTGTTATGAGATGTCAGAGAACCATCCATACAATACTAGAGCCTGTTATGGGATGTCAGAGGATCATACATAAAATACTAGAGCCTGTTATGGGATGTCAGAGAACCATCCATACAATACTAGAGCCTGTTATGGGATGTCAGAGGACCATCCATAGAATACTAGAGCCTGTTATGGGATAGCAGAGGACCATCCATAGAATACTAGAGCCTGTTATGGGATGTCAGAGAACCATCC
This sequence comes from Anomaloglossus baeobatrachus, assembly GCF_048569485.1. Lineage (NCBI taxonomy): Eukaryota > Metazoa > Chordata > Amphibia > Anura > Aromobatidae > Anomaloglossus > Anomaloglossus baeobatrachus. The sequence continues at coordinate 270,856,536 of NC_134357.1, read as the reverse complement.
ATACAATACTAGAGCCTGTTATGGGATGTCAGAGGATCATACATAAAATACTAGAGCCTGTTATGGGATGTCAGAGAACCATCCATACAATACTAGAGCCTGTTATGGGATGTCAGAGGACCATCCATAGAATACTGGAACCTGTTATGGGATGTCAGAGGACCATCTATAGAATATAAGAGCCTGTTATGGGATGTCAGAGGATCATACATAGAATACTAGAGCCTGTTATGGGATGTCAGAGAACCATCCATACAATACTAGAGCCTGTTATGGGATGTCAGAGGACCATACATAGAATATAAGAGCCTGTTATGGGATGTAAGAGAACCATCCATAGAATACTAGAGCCTGTTATAGGATGTCAGAGGATGATACATAGAATACTAGAGCCTGTTATGGGATGTCAGAGGACCATCCATAGAATACTAGAGCCTGTTATATTCTATGTATGATCCTCTGACATCCCATAACAGGCTCTAGTATTCTATGTATGGTCCTCTGACATCCCATAACAGGCTCTAGTATTCTATGTATGGTCCTCTGACATCCCATAACAGGCTCTAGTATTCTATGGATGGTCCTCTGACATCCCATAACAGGTTCTTGTATTCTATGGATGGTCCTCTGACATCCCATAACAGACTCTAGTATTGTATGGATGGTTCTCTGACATCCCATAACAGGCTTTAGTATTCTATGGATGGTCCTCTGACATCCCATAACAGGCTCTTATGGGATGTCAGAGGACCATACCTAGAATATAAGAGCCTGTTATGGGATGTCAGAGGACCATCCATAGAATACTAGAGCCTGTTATGGGATGTCAGAGAACCATCCATACAATACTAGAGCCTGTTATGGGATGTCAGAGGACACTACATGAGGGAGTATAAGATGCTGTTATTGGGTATCAGAGGACCATCCATAGAATACTAGAGCCTGTTATGGGATGTCAGAGGACCATCCATAGAATACTAGAGCCTGTTTTGGGATAGCAGAGCCTGTTATGGGATGTCAGAGGACCATCCATAGAATACTAGAGCCTGTTATGGGATGTCAGAGAACCATCCATACAATACTAGAGCCTGTTATGGGATGTCAGAGGACACTACATGAGGGAGTATAAGATGCTGTTATTGGGTATCAGAGGACCATCCATAGAATACTAGAGCCTGTTATGGGATGTCAGAGGACCATCCATAGAATACTAGAGCCTGTTTTGGGATAGCAGAGCCTGTTTTGGGATAGCAGAGGACCATACATAGAATACTAGAACCTGTTATGGGATGTCAGAGGACCATATATAGAATATAAGAGCCTGTTATGGGATGTCAGAGGACCATCCATACAATACTAGAGCCTGTTATGGGATGTCAGAGGATCATACATAGAATACAAGAGCCTGTTATGGGATGTCAGAGGACCATCCATAGAATACTAGAGCCTGTTATGGGATGTCAGAGGACCATCCATAGAATACTAGAGCCTGTTATGGGATGTCAGAGAACCATCCATACAATACAAGAGCCTGTTATGGGATGTCAGAGGATCATACATAAAATACTAGAGCCTGTTATGGGATGTCAGAGAACCATCCATACAATACTAGAGCCTGTTATGGGATGTCAGAGGACCATATATAGAATACTAGAACCTGTTATGGGATGTCAGAGGACCATCCATAGAATACAAGAGCCTGTTATGGGATGTCAGAGGACCATCCATAGAATACTAGAGCCTGTTATGGGATGTCAGAGAACCATCCATACAATACTAGAGCCTGTTATGGGATGTCAGAGGACCATACATAGAATATAAAAGCCTGTTATGGGATGTCAGAGGACCATCCATAGAATACTAGAGCCTGTTATGGGATGTCAGAGAACCATCCATACAATACTAGAGCCTGTTATGGGATGTCAGAGGACCATCCATAGAATACTAGAGCCTGTTATGGGATGTCAGAGAACCATCCATACAATACTAGAGCCTGTTATGGGATGTCAGAGGATCATACATAGAATACTAGAGCCTGTTATGGGATGTCAGAGAACCATCCATACAATACTAGAGCCTGTTATGGGATGTCAGAGGACACTACATGAGGGAGTATAAGATGCTGTTATTGGGTATCAGAGGACATTATGTGGCATGTCAGAGCCTGTTGTTATGGGATGTCAGAGGACATTATGTGGCATGTCAGAGCCTGTTATGGGATGTCAGAGGACATTATGTGGCATGTCAGAGCCTGCTGTTATGGGATGTCAGAGGACATTATGTGGCATGTCAGAGCCTGTTGTTATGGGATGTCAGAGGACATTATGTGGCATGTCAGAGCCTGTTGTTATGGGATGTCAGAGGACATTATGTGGCATGTCAGAGCCTGTTGTTATGGGATGTCAGAGGACATTATGTGGCATGTCAGAGCCTGTTGTTATGGGATGTCAGAGGACATTATGTGGCATGTCAGAGCCTGTTGTTATGGGATGTCAGAGGATATTATGTGGCATGTCAGAGCCTGTTGTTATGGGATGTCAGAGGACATTATGTGGCATATCAGAGCCTGTTGTTATGGGATGTCAGAGGATATTATGTGGCATGTCAGAGCCTGTTGTTATGGGATGTCAGAGGACATTATGTGGCATGTCAGAGCCTGTTGTTATGGGATGTCAGAGGACATTATGTGGCATGTCAGAGCCTGTTGTTATGGGATGTCAGAGGACATTATGTGGCATGTCAGAGCCTGTTATGGGATGTCAGAGGACATTATGTGGCATGTCAGAGCCTGTTATGGGATGTCAGAGGACATTATGTGGCATATCAGAGCCTGTTATGGGATGTCAGAGGACATTATGTGGCATGTCAGAGCCTGTTGTTATGGGATGTCAGAGGACATTATGTGGCATGTCAGAGCCTGTTGTTATGGGATGTCAGAGGACATTATGTGGCATGTCAGAGCCTGTTGTTATGGGATGTCAGAGGACATTATGTGGCATGTCAGAGCCTGTTGTTATGGGATGTCAGAGGACATTATGTGGCATGTCAGAGCCTGTTGTTATGGGATGTCAGAGGATATTATGTGGCATGTCAGAGCCTGTTGTTATGGGATGTCAGAGGACATTATGTGGCATGTCAGAGCCTGTTGTTATGGGATGTCAGAGGACATTATGTGGCATATCAGAGCCTGTTGTTATGGGATGTCAGAGGATATTATGTGGCATGTCAGAGCCTGTTGTTATGGGATGTCAGAGGACATTATGTGGCATGTCAGAGCCTGTTGTTATGGGATGTCAGAGGACATTATGTGGCATGTCAGAGCCTGTTATGGGATGTCAGAGGACATTATGTGGCATATCAGAGCCTGTTGTTATGGGATGTCAGAGGACATTATGTGGCATGTCAGAGCCTGTTGTTATGGGATGTCAGAGGACATTATGTGGCATGTCAGAGCCTGTTGTTATGGGATGTCAGAGGACATTATGTGGCATGTCAGAGCCTGTTGTTATGGGATGTCAGAGGACATTATGTGGCATGTCAGAGCCTGTTGTTATGGGATGTCAGAGGACATTATGTGGCATGTCAGAGCCTGTTGTTATGGGATGTCAGAAGACATTATGTGGCATGTCAGAGCCTGTTGTTATGGGATGTCAGAGGACATTATGTGGCATATCAGAGCTTGTGGTTATGGGATGTCAGAGGATATTATGTGGCATGTCAGAGCCTGTTGTTATGGGATGTCAGAGGACATTATGTGGCATATCAGAGCCTGTTGTTATGGGATGTCAGAGGACATTATGTGGCATGTCAGAGCCTGTTATGGGATTTCAGAGGACATTATGTGGCATGTCAGAGCCTGTTATGGGATGTCAGAGGACATTATGTGGCATATCAGAGCCTGTTGTTATGGGATGTCAGAGGATATTATGTGGCATGTCAGAGCCTGTTGTTATGGGATGTCAGAGGACATTATGTGGCATGTCAGAGCCTGTTGTTATGGGATGTCAGAGGACATTATGTGGCATGTCAGAGCCTGTTGTTATGGGATGTCAGAGGACATTATGTGGCATGTCAGAGCCTGTTGTTATGGGATGTCAGAGGACATTATGTGGCATGTCAGAGCCTGTTGTTATGGGATGTCAGAGGACAGTATGTGGCATGTCAGAGCCTGTTATGGGATGTCAGAGGACATTATGTGGCATGTCAGAGCCTGTTGTTATGGGATGTCAGAGGACATTATGTGGCATGTCAGAGCCTGTTGTTATGGGATGTCAGAGGACATTATGTGGCATGTCAGAGCCTGTTGTTATGGGATGTCAGAGGACATTATGTGGCATGTCAGAGCCTGTTGTTATGGGATGTCAGAGGACATTATGTGGCATGTCAGAGCCTGTTATGGGATGTCAGAGGACATTATGTGGCATGTCAGAGCCTGTTGTTATGGGATGTCAGAGGACATTATGTGGCATATCAGAGCCTGTTGTTATGGGATGTCAGAGGACATTATGTGGCATGTCAGAGCCTGTTGTTATGGGATGTCAGAGGACATTATGTGGCATATCACAGCCTGTTGTTATGGGATGTCAGAGGACATTATGTGGCATATCAGAGCCTCTTGTTATGGGATGTCAGAGGACATTATGTGGCATATCAGAGCCTGTTGTTATGGGATGTCAGAGGACATTATGTGACATGTCAGAGCCTGTTGTTATGGGATGTCAGAGGACATTATGTGGCATGTCAGAGCCTGTTGTTATGGGATGATAGAGGACATTATGTGGCATATCACAGCCTGTTGTTATGGGATGTCAGAGGACATTATGTGGCATATCAGAGCCTGTTGTTAAGGGATGTCAGAGGACATTATGTGGCATATCAGAGCCTGTTGTTATGGGATGTCAGAGGACATTATGTGGCATGTCAGAGCCTGTTGTTATGGGATGTCAGAGGACATTATGTGGCATATCACAGCCTGTTGTTATGGGATGTCAGAGGACATTATGTGGCATGTCAGAGCCTGTTGTTATGGGATGATAGAGGACATTATGTGGCATATCAGAGCCTGCTGTTATGGGATGTCAGAGGACATTATGTGGCATGTCAGAGCCTGTTGTTATGGGATGTCAGAGGACATTATGTGGCATGTCAGAGCCTGTTGTTATGGGATGTCAGAGGACATTATGTGGCATGTCAGAGCCTGTTGTTATGGGATGTCAGAGGACATTATGTGGCATGTCAGAGCCTGTTGTTATGGGATGTCAGAGGACATTATGTGGCATGTCAGAGCCTGTTGTTATGGGATGTCAGAGGACATTATGTGGCATGTCAGAGCCTGTTGTTATGGGATGTCAGAGGACATTATGTGGCATGTCAGAGCCTGTTATGGGATGTCAGAGGACATTATGTGGCATGTCAGAGCCTGTTGTTATGGGATGTCAGAGGACATTATGTGGCATGTCAGAGCCTGTTGTTATGGGATGTCAGAGGACATTATGTGGCATGTCAGAGCCTGTTGTTATGGGATGTCAGAGGACATTATGTGGCATGTCAGAGCCTGTTGTTATGGGATGTCAGAGGACATTATGTGGCATGTCAGAGCCTGTTATGGGATGTCAGAGGACATTATGTGGCATGTCAGAGCCTGCTGTTATGGGATGTCAGAGGACATTATGTGGCATGTCAGAGCCTGTTGTTATGGGATGTCAGAGGAGATTATGTGGCATGTCAGAGCCTGTTGTTATGGGATGTCAGAGGACATTATGTGGCATGTCAGAGCCTGTTGTTATGGGATATCAGAGGACATTATGTGGCATGTCAGAGCCTGTTATGGGATGTCAGAGGACATTATGTGGCATGTCAGAGCCTGTTGTTATGGGATGTCAGAGGACATTATGTGGCATGTCAGAGCCTGTTGTTATGGGATGTCAGAGGACATTATGTGGCATGTCAGAGCCTGTTGTTATGGGATGTCAGAGGACATTATGTGGCATGTCAGAGCCTGTTATGGGATGTCAGAGGACATTATGTGGCATGTCAGAGCCTGTTGTTATGGGATGTCAGAGGACATTATGTGGCATGTCATAGCCTGTTGTTATGGGATGTCAGAGGACATTATGTGGCATATCAGAGCCTGTTGTTATGGGATGTCAGAGGACATTATGTGGCATGTCAGAGCCTGTTGTTATGGGATGTCAGAGGACATTATGTGGCATATCAGAGCCTGTTGTTATGGGATGTCAGAGGACATTATGTGGCATGTCAGAGCCTGTTGTTATGGGATGTCAGAGGACATTATGTGGCATATCAGAGCCTGTTGTTATTGCATGTCAGAGGACATTATGTGGCATATCAGAGCCTGTTGTTATGGGATGTCAGAGGACATTATGTGGCATGTCAGAGCTTGTTGTTATTGGATGTCAGAGGACATTATGTGGCATGTCAGAGCCTGTTGTTATGGGATGTCAGAGGACATTATGTGGCATATCAGAGCCTGTTATGGGATGTCAGAGGACATTATGTGGCATGTCAGAGCCTGTTGTTATGGGATGTCAGAGGACATTATGTGGCATGTCAGAGCCTGTTGTTATGGGATGTCAGAGGACATTATGTGGCATGTCAGAGCCTGTTGTTATGGGATGTCAGAGGACATTATGTGGCATATCAGAGCCTGTTGTTATGGGATGTCAGAGGACATTATGTGGCATGTCAGAGCCTGTTGTTATGGGATGTCAGAGGACATTATGTGGCATGTCAGAGCCTGTTGTTATGGGATGTCAGAGGACATTATGTGGCATGTCAGAGCCTGTTGTTATGGGATGTCAGAGGACATTATGTGGCATGTCAGAGCCTGTTGTTATGGGATGTCAGAGGACATTATGTGGCATGTCAGAGCCTGTTATGGGATGTCAGAGGACATTATGTGGCATGTCAGAGCCTGTTGTTATGGGATGTCAGAGGACATTATGTGGCATGTCAGAGCCTGTTGTTATGGGATGTCAGAGGACATTATGTGGCATGTCAGAGCCTGTTGTTATGGGATGTCAGAGGACATTATGTGGCATGTCAGAGCCTGTTGTTATGGGATGTCAGAGGACATTATGTGGCATATCAGAGCCTGTTGTTATGGGATGTCAGAGGACATTATGTGGCATGTCAGAGCCTGTTGTTATGGGATGTCAGAGGACATTATGTGGCATGTCAGAGCCTGTTGTTATGGGATGTCAGAGGACATTATGTGGCATGTCAGAGCCTGTTGTTATGGGATGTCAGAGGACATTATGTGGCATGTCAGAGCCTGTTGTTATGGGATGTCAGAGGACATTATGTGGCATGTCAGAGCCTGTTGTTATGTGATGTCAGAGGACATTATGTGGCATGTCAGAGCCTGTTGTTATGGGATGTCAGAGGACATTATGTGGCATGTCAGAGCCTGTTGTTATGGGATGTCAGAGGACATTATGTGGCATGTCAGAGCCTGTTATGGGATGTCAGAGGACATTATGTGGCATGTCAGAGCCTGTTGTTATGGGATGTCAGAGGACATTATGTGGCATGTCAGAGCCTGTTGTTATGGGATGTCAGAGGACATTATGTGGCATGTCAGAGCCTGTTGTTATGGGATGTCAGAGGACATTATGTGGCATGTCAGAGCCTGTTGTTATGGGATGTCAGAGGACATTATGTGGCATATCAGAGCCTGTTGTTATGGGATGTCAGAGGACATTATGTGGCATGTCAGAGCCTGTTGTTATGGGATGTCAGAGGACATTATGTGGCATGTCAGAGCCTGTTGTTATGGGATGTCAGAGGACATTATGTGGCATGTCAGAGCCTGTTGTTATGGGATGTCAGAGGACATTATGTGGCATGTCAGAGCCTGTTGTTATGGGATGTCAGAGGACATTATGTGGCATGTCAGAGCCTGTTGTTATGTGATGTCAGAGGACATTATGTGGCATGTCAGAGCCTGTTGTTATGGGATGTCAGAGGACATTATGTGGCATGTCAGAGCCTGTTGTTATGGGATGTCAGAGGACATTATGTGGCATGTCAGAGCCTGTTGTTATGGGATGTCAGAGGACATTATGTGGCATGTCAGAGCCTGTTGTTATGGGATGTCAGGATATTATGTGGCATGTCAGAGCCTGTTGTTATGGGATGTCAGAGGACATTATGTGGCATATCAGAGCCTGTTGTTATGGGATGTCAGAGGATATTATGTGGCATGTCAGAGCCTGTTGTTATGGGATGTCAGAGGACATTATGTGGCATGTCAGAGCCTGTTGTTATGGGATGTCAGAGGACATTATGTGGCATGTCAGAGCCTGTTGTTATGGGATGTCAGAGGACATTATGTGGCATGTCAGAGCCTGTTGTTATGGGATGTCAGAGGACATTATGTGGCATGTCAGAGCCTGTTGTTATGGGATGTCAGAGGACATTATGTGGCATGTCAGAGCCTGTTGTTATGGGATGTCAGAGGACATTATGTGGCATGTCAGAGCCTGTTGTTATGGGATGTCAGAGGACATTATGTGGCATGTCAGAGCCTGTTATGGGATGTCAGAGGACATTATGTGGCATGTCAGAGCCTGCTGTTATGGGATGTCAGAGGACATTATGTGGCATGTCAGAGCCTGTTGTTATGGGATGTCAGAGGAGATTATGTGGCATGTCAGAGCCTGTTATGGGATGTCAGAGGACATTATGTGGCATGTCAGAGCCTGTTATGGGATGTCAGAGGACATTATGTGGCATGTCAGAGCCTGTTATGGGATGTCAGAGGACATTATGTGGCATGTCAGAGCCTGTTGTTATGGGATGTCAGAGGACATTATGTGGCATGTCAGAGCCTGTTATGGGATGTCAGAGGACATTATGTGGCATGTCAGAGCCTGTTGTTATGGGATGTCAGAGGACATTATGTGGCATGTCAGAGCCTGTTGTTATGGGATGTCAGAGGACATTATGTGGCATGTCAGAGCCTGTTGTTATGGGATGTCAGAGGACATTATGTGGCATGTCAGAGCCTGTTGTTATGGGATGTCAGAGGACATTATGTGGCATGTCAGAGCCTGTTGTTATGGGATATCAGAGGACATTATGTGGCATGTCAGAGCCTGTTATGGGATGTCAGAGGACATTATGTGGCATGTCAGAGCCTGTTGTTATGGGATGTCAGAGGACATTATGTGGCATGTCAGAGCCTGTTGTTATTGGATGTCAGAGGACATTATGTGGCATATCAGAGCCTGTTGTTATGGGATGTCAGAGGACATTATGTGGCATGTCAGAGCGTGTTGTTATGGGATGTCAGAGGACATTATGTGGCATATCAGAGCCTGTTGTTATGGGATGTCAGAGGACATTATGTGGCATGTCAGAGCCTGTTGTTATGGGATGTCAGAGGACATTATGTGGCATATCAGAGCCTGTTATGGGATGTCAGAGGACATTATGTGGCATGTCAGAGCCTGTTGTTATGGGATGTCAGAGGACATTATGTGGCATGTCAGAGCCTGTTGTTATGGGATGTCAGAGGACATTATGTGGCATATCAGAGCCTGTTGTTATGGGATGTCAGAGGACATTATGTGGCATGTCAGAGCCTGTTGTTATGGGATGTCAGAGGACATTATGTGGCATGTCAGAGCCTGTTGTTATGGGATTTCAGAGGACATTATGTGGCATGTCAGAGCCTGTTGTTATAGGATGTCAGAGGACATTATGTGGCATGTCAGAGCCTGTTGTTATGGGATGTCAGAGGACATTATGTGGCATGTCAGAGCCTGTTGTTATGGGATGTCAGAGGACATTATGTGGCATGTCAGAGCCTGTTGTTATGGGATGTCAGAGGACATTATGTGGCATGTCAGAGCCTGTTGTTATGGGATGTAAGAGGACATTATGTGGCATGTCAGAGCCTGTTGTTATGGGATGTCAGAGGACAGTATGTGGCATGTCAGAGCCTGTTGTTATGAGATGTCAGAGGACATTATGTGGCATGTCAGAGCCTGTTGTTATGGGATGTCAGAGGACATTATGTGGCATGTCAGAGCCTGTTGTTATGGGATGTCAGAGGACATTATGTGGCATGTCAGAGCCTGTTGTTATGGGATGTCAGAGGACATTATGTGGCATGTCAGAGCCTGTTATGGGATGTCAGAGGACATTATGTGGCATGTCAGAGCCTGTTGTTATGGGATGTCAGAGGACATTATGTGGCATGTCAGAGCCTGTTGTTATGGGATGTCAGAGGACATTATGTGGCATGTCAGAGCCTGTTGTTATGGGATGTCAGAGGACATTATGTGGCATGTCAGAGCCTGTTGTTATGGGATGTCAGAGGACATTATGTGGCATGTCAGAGCCTGTTATGGGATGTCAGAGGACATTATGTGGCATGTCAGAGCCTGTTGTTATGGGATGTCAGAGGACATTATGTGGCATGTCAGAGCCTGTTATGGGATGTCAGAGGACATTATGTGGCATATCAGAGCCTGTTGTTATTGGATGTCAGAGGACTTTATGTGGCATATCAGAGCCTGTTGTTATGGGATGTCAGAGGACATTATGTGGTATGTCAGAGCGTGTTGTTATGGGATGTCAGAGGACATTATGTGGCATATCAGAGCCTGTTGTTATGGGATGTCAGAGGACATTATGTGGCATGTCAGAGCTTGTTGTTATTGGATGTCAGAGGACATTATGTGGCATGTCAGAGCCTGTTGTTATGGGATGTCAGAGGACATTATTTGGCATATCAGAGCCTGTTATGGGATGTCAGAGGACATTATGTGGCATGTCAGAGCCTGTTGTTATGGGATGTCAGAGGACATTATGTGGCATGTCAGAGCCTGTTGTTATGGGATGTCAGAGGACATTATGTGGCATATCAGAGCCTGTTGTTATGGGATGTCAGAGGACATTATGTGGCATGTCAGAGCCTGTTGTTATGGGATGTCAGAGGACATTATGTGGCATGTCAGAGCCTGTTGTTATGGGATTTCAGAGGACATTATGTGGCATGTCAGAGCCTGTTGTTATGGGATGTCAGAGGACATTATGTGGCATGTCAGAGCCTGTTGTTATGGGATGTCAGAGGACATTATGTGGCATGTCAGAGCCTGTTGTTATGGGATGTCAGAGGACATTATGTGGCATGTCAGAGCCTGTTGTTATGGGATGTCAGAGGACATTATGTGGCATGTCAGAGCCTGTTGTTATGGGATGTAAGAGGACATTATGTGGCATGTCAGAGCCTGTTGTTATGGGATGTCAGAGGACATTATGTGGCATGTCAGAGCCTGTTGTTATGGGATGTCAGAGGACATTATGTGGCATGTCAGAGCCTGTTGTTATGGGATGTCAGAGGACATTATGTGGCATGTCAGAGCCTGTTGTTATGGGATGTCAGAGGACATTATGTGGCATGTCAGAGCCTGTTGTTATGGGATGTCAGAGGACATTATGTGGCATGTCAGAGCCTGTTATGGGATGTCAGAGGACATTATGTGGCATGTCAGAGCCTGTTGTTATGGGATGTCAGAGGACATTATGTGGCATGTCAGAGCCTGTTGTTATGGGATGTCAGAGGACATTATGTGGCATGTCAGAGCCTGTTGTTATGGGATGTCAGAGGACATTATGTGGCATGTCAGAGCCTGTTGTTATGGGATGTCAGAGGACATTATGTGGCATGTCAGAGCCTGTTATGGGATGTCAGAGGACATTATGTGGCATGTCAGAGCCTGTTGTTATGGGATGTCAGAGGACATTATGTGGCATGTCATAGCCTGTTATGGGATGTCAGAGGACATTATGTGGCATGTCAGAGCCTGTTGTTATGGGATGTCAGAGGACATTATGTGGCATGTCAGAGCCTGTTGTTATGGGATGTCAGAGGACATTATGTGGCATGTCAGAGCCTGTTGTTATGGGATGTCAGAGGACATTATGTGGCATGTCAGAGCCTGTTGTTATGGGATGTCAGAGGACATTATGTGGCATGTCATAGCCTGTTATGGGATGTCAGAGGACATTATGTGGCATGTCAGAGCCTGTTGTTATGGGATGTCAGAGGACATTATGTGGCATGTCAGAGCCTGTTGTTATGGGATGTCAGAGGACATTATGTGGCATGTCAGAGCCTGTTGTTATGGGATGTCAGAGGACATTATGTGGCATGTCAGAGCCTGTTATGGGATGTCAGAGGACATTATGTGGCATGTCAGAGCCTGCTGTTATGGGATGTCAGAGGACATTATGTGGCATGTCAGAGCCTGTTGTTATGGGATGTCAGAGGAGATTATGTGGCATGTCAGAGCCTGTTATGGGATGTCAGAGGACATTATGTGGCATGTCAGAGCCTGTTATGGGATGTCAGAGGACATTATGTGGCATGTCAGAGCCTGTTATGGGATGTCAGAGGACATTATGTGGCATGTCAGAGCCTGTTGTTATGGGATGTCAGAGGACATTATGTGGCATGTCAGAGCCTGTTATGGGATGTCAGAGGACATTATGTGGCATGTCAGAGCCTGTTGTTATGGGATGTCAGAGGACATTATGTGGCATGTCAGAGCCTGTTGTTATGGGATGTCAGAGGACATTATGTGGCATGTCAGAGCCTGTTGTTATGGGATGTCAGAGGACATTATGTGGCATGTCAGAGCCTGTTGTTATGGGATGTCAGAGGACATTATGTGGCATGTCAGAGCCTGTTGTTATGGGATATCAGAGGACATTATGTGGCATGTCAGAGCCTGTTATGGGATGTCAGAGGACATTATGTGGCATGTCAGAGCCTGTTGTTATGGGATGTCAGAGGACATGATGTGGCATGTCAGAGCCTGTTGTTATGGGATGTCAGAGGACATTATGTGGCATGTCAGAGCCTGTTGTTATGGGATGTCAGAGGACATTATGTGGCATGTCAGAGCCTGTTATGGGATGTCAGAGGACATTATGTGGCATGTCAGAGCCTGTTGTTATGGGATGTCAGAGGACATTATGTGGCATGTCAGAGCCTGTTGTTATGGGATGTCAGAGGACATTATGTGGCATATCAGAGCCTGTTGTTATGGGATGTCAGAGGACATTATGTGGCATATCAGAGCCTGTTGTTATGGGATGTCAGAGGACATTATGTGGCATGTCAGAGCCTGTTGTTATGGGATGTCAGAGGACATTATGTGGCATGTCAGAGCCTGTTGTTATGGGATGTCAGAGGACATTATGTGGCATGTCAGAGCCTGTTGTTATGGGATGTCAGAGGACATTATGTGGCATGTCAGAGCCTGTTGTTATGGGATGTCAGAGGACATTATGTGGCATGTCAGAGCCTGTTATGGGATGTCAGAGGACATTATGTGGCATGTCAGAGCCTGTTGTTATGGGATGTCAGAGGACATTATGTGGCATGTCAGAGCCTGTTGTTATGGGATGTCAGAGGACATTATGTGGCATGTCAGAGCCTGTTGTTATGGGATGTCAGAGGACATTATGTGGCATGTCAGAGCCTGTTGTTATGGGATGTCAGAGGACATTATGTGGCATATCAGAGCCTGTTGTTATGGGATGTCAGAGGACATTATGTGGCATGTCAGAGCCTGTTGTTATGGGATGTCAGAGGACATTATGTGGCATGTCAGAGCCTGTTGTTATGGGATGTCAGAGGACATTATGTGGCATGTCAGAGCCTGTTGTTATGGGATGTCAGAGGACATTATGTGGCATGTCAGAGCCTGTTGTTATGGGATGTCAGAGGACATTATGTGGCATGTCAGAGCCTGTTATGGGATGTCAGAGGATATTATGTGGCATGTCAGAGCCTGTTGTTATGGGATGTCAGAGGACATTATGTGGCATGTCAGAGCTTGTTATGGGATGTCAGAGGACAGTATGTGGCATGTCAGAGCCTGTTGTTATGGGATGTCAGAGGACATTATGTGGCATGTCAGAGCCTGTTGTTATGGGATGTCAGAGGACATTATGTGGCATGTCAGAGTCTGTTGTTATGGGATGTCAGAGGACATTATGTGGCATGTCAGAGCCTGTTGTTATGGGATGTCAGAGGACATTATGTGGCATATCAGAGCCTGTTGTTATGGGATGTCAGAGGACATTATGTGGCATGTCAGAGCCTGTTGTTATGGGATGTCAGAGGACATGATGTGGCATGTCAGAGCCTGTTGTTATGGGATGTCAGAGGACATTATGTGGCATGTCAGAGCCTGTTGTTATGGGATGTCAGAGGACATTATGTGGCATGTCAGAGCCTGTTATGGGATGTCAGAGGACATTATGTGGCATGTCAGAGCCTGTTGTTATGGGATGTCAGAGGACATTATGTGGCATGTCAGAGCCTGTTGTTATGGGATGTCAGAGGACATCATGTGGCATATCAGAGCCTGTTGTTATGGGATGTCAGAGGACATTATGTGGCATATCAGAGCCTGTTGTTATGGGATGTCAGAGGACATTATGTGGCATGTCAGAGCCTGTTGTTATGGGATGTCAGAGGACATTATGTGGCATGTCAGAGCCTGTTGTTATGGGATGTCAGAGGACATTATGTGGCATGTCAGAGCCTGTTGTTATGGGATGTCAGAGGACATTATGTGGCATGTCAGAGCCTGTTGTTATGGGATGTCAGAGGACATTATGTGGCATGTCAGAGCCTGTTATGGGATGTCAGAGGACATTATGTGGCATGTCAGAGCCTGTTGTTATGGGATGTCAGAGGACATTATGTGGCATGTCAGAGCCTGTTGTTATGGGATGTCAGAGGACATTATGTGGCATGTCAGAGCCTGTTGTTATGGGATGTCAGAGGACATTATGTGGCATGTCAGAGCCTGTTGTTATGGGATGTCAGAGGACATTATGTGGCATATCAGAGCCTGTTGTTATGGGATGTCAGAGGACATTATGTGGCATGTCAGAGCCTGTTGTTATGGGATGTCAGAGGACATTATGTGGCATGTCAGAGCCTGTTGTTATGGGATGTCAGAGGACATTATGTGGCATGTCAGAGCCTGTTGTTATGGGATGTCAGAGGACATTATGTGGCATGTCAGAGCCTGTTGTTATGGGATGTCAGAGGACATTATGTGGCATGTCAGAGCCTGTTATGGGATGTCAGAGGATATTATGTGGCATGTCAGAGCCTGTTGTTATGGGATGTCAGAGGACATTATGTGGCATGTCAGAGCTTGTTATGGGATGTCAGAGGACAGTATGTGGCATGTCAGAGCCTGTTGTTATGGGATGTCAGAGGACATTATGTGGCATGTCAGAGCCTGTTGTTATGGGATGTCAGAGGACATTATGTGGCATGTCAGAGCCTGTTGTTATGGGATGTCAGAGGACATTATGTGGCATGTCAGAGATTGTTGTTATGGGATGTCAGAGGACATTATGTGGCATATCAGAGCCTGTTGTTATGGGATGTCAGAGGACATTATGTGGCATGTCAGAGCCTGTTGTTATGGGATGTCAGAGGACATTATGTGGCATGTCAGAGCCTGTTGTTATGGGATGTCAGAGGACATTATGTGGCATGTCAGAGCCTGTTGTTATGGGATGTCAGAGGACATTATGTGGCATGTCAGAGCCTGTTGTTATGGGATGTCAGAGGACATTATGTGGCATGTCAGAGCCTGTTATGGGATGTCAGAGGACATTATGTGGCATGTCAGAGCCTGTTGTTATGGGATGTCAGAGGACATTATGTGGCATGTCAGAGCCTGTTGTTATGGGATGTCAGAGGACATTATGTGGCATGTCAGAGCCTGTTGTTATGGGATGTCAGAGGACATTATGTGGCATGTCAGAGCCTGTTGTTATGGGATGTCAGAGGACATTATGTGGCATATCAGAGCCTGTTGTTATGGGATGTCAGAGGACATTATGTGGCATGTCAGAGCCTGTTGTTATGGGATGTCAGAGGACATTATGTGGCATGTCAGAGCCTGTTGTTATGGGATGTCAGAGGACATTATGTGGCATGTCAGAGCCTGTTGTTATGGGATGTCAGAGGACATTATGTGGCATGTCAGAGCCTGTTATGGGATGTCAGAGGACATTATGTGGCATGTCAGAGCCTGTTGTTATGGGATGTCAGAGGACATTATGTGGCATGTCAGAGCCTGTTGTTATGGGATGTCAGAGGACATTATGTGGCATGTCAGAGCCTGTTGTTATGGGATGTCAGAGGACATTATGTGGCATGTCAGAGCCTGTTGTTATGGGATGTCAGAGGACATTATGTGGCATGTCAGAGCCTGTTGTTATGGGATGTCAGAGGACATTATGTGG